>NW_007381013.1:10558-28040 GCF_000475195.1 Diaphorina citri | reverse complement strand
CAAGGGCTTTACCACTGGGCTAACCGTGCCTTCAAACGCCTTTACAAACCAATGAATCAATAAGTTTTTTTATTTATTTATCAAACTCAACCAATCTGGATTCCACAGAGTTGATGTGTTAACAGTTAACACCAAGTTGATGCTGCTCAGGAAAGTGGGTACCTACTTGTGCAGAAGTCACGTCAGTGGAAGATTGCTACAAAAGGAACTGGCACAAACAAGCAGTGACCAATGTTATTAAAGGATTAGGTTAAACGCAAAAAGGATTTTTCACTGTCGTGGCTTCTGCATAATTACCGGAAAGTGAAACAGGCCTCTTTTGAGGCTAGGCTGTACCTACTTTATAACTCATGCCAAGGCTTGAGACACAAAATGGAAAAATCCTTTTTCATAACCACTCTAATGCTAAGCTGTACCGTGGCTTCTGCATAATTACCGGAAAGTGAAACAGGCCTCTTTTGAGGCTAGGCTGTACCTACTTTATAACTCATGCCAAGGCTTGAGCCACAAAATGGAAAAATCCTTTTTCATAACCACTCTAATGCTAAGCTGTATAAAACAAATACCAGCCTTGGCTTCAGCTATAAAGTTTAGTCCAGTGTCCTGTTCATAAATAGGTACAGCCAGAGCCTCATGTGGTCCATTCCATAAGGACTTCTCACTTGTGAAGAAAAAATTGACAGACAGTACTCCAAAATTTTGGAGTCTAGCCTACAGTAATGGTAAAAATTGAAGTTCGAACACCAAACTTTATCCTAAATATATACTTACCCCTCTTTTTTGTGTCCTTTATGTTTTTGACAGGCTCCTGTTCATAAATAGGTACAGCCAGAGCCTCATGTGGTCCATTCCATAAGGACTTCTCACTTGTGAAGAAAAAATTGACAGACAGTAGGTACTCCAAAATTTTGGAGTCTAGCCTACAGTAATGGTAAAAATTGAAGTTTGAACACCAAACTTTATCCTAAATATATACTTACCCCTCTTTTTTGTGTCCTTTATGTTTTTGACAGGTTCATTAGGTGCAAAAAGAGAAAGGTTTGGTGGTTAATGTCTTCAAATACCTATAAGTCCTGTACAGTTAGATGTGTGTATGTTTTTATACGTCCTCTACAATGTCATATTATAATTTTTATCGAGCGAATTATTAAATTAAATCTACTGCTCCGGTATTTCCTATAAATTAAATTAAAATCCGGGCTTTCCATTTCTATCTGTATACCTACAGAAATACGTGAACAGATATTTCTTCTCATTATGGAAATTTTACCTCAATAGAGGAAGGTAGTTATGATGTTGGCGTTTAGAATTCATTAGGTGCAAAAAGAGAAAGGTTTGGTGGTTAATGTCTTCAAATACCTATAAGTCCTGTACAGTTAGATGTGTGTATGTTTTTATGCGTCCTCTACAATGTCATATTCCATTTAATTTCTTATTTCGATTTTTCGATAAATATTAATTTGCAGACTAGTGGTGGATGACAGCATGGTGGGAGAACACAGAGGACGAGTCAAAGACTTGCTGAGTGTACAGCTCCGAACTACGTCACTTCTCTTGTGGTACATCTGGTACGTATCTAAGGTAGAAACACCCTATCATCACGTCACGTGAAGTCAGAAAGATCTAGTCCAAAGTTTCCCCAGAAAATTATAGGTAATCTATTTCAGGACAGCCACAGTGCTGCCACACTACCATCACGTTACGTCACGTCAGCCCACAATATGATACGAGACCTTGGTTTAAGTACAGGGGTAAAGGGACTTTTCACTACTTTTCAGTCCTATCCCAGCAGGATAAACAAGGCTGTATTTCTCTTTCACAGGACAGTATGTGCGTTCTGCTACTACGGAGTGGTGCTGATGACAACCGAGTTATTCGAAGCCTCCGACACGCGATGTTCCGAGTCCCCAATAGCGGCCGCCAGTGGGATGTTCAAACCCGTGGACACCTGTACAGCTGACTGTCGGCAACTTAATACACAGGACTACATGGACCTACTGTGGACCACCCTGGCGGAGTTTCCCGGTAATTCAAACCTTGACTTACTTTGACTGTGATCCCGAGGGGGACGTAGGGCATCAAATTCAAATTTTGAATAAGTTTCCCGGTAGTTCAAAACTCCTATGAAAATTTTCTCACGAAATTTTCATAATAATTATTGTTTCTCCTTCAGGCAATTACTATGTATTTATCCGTAACAGGGCTACCTACATTAGCCAGTCCTAGCTGACAGTATACATAACCAAAGTATTTCAGTAATAGTAATAATAAATAATTAGTCACATTTACATCAAGGTTTCTCGCCAATAAGACACGTTGCTAGCATCGCGTTGCCCCGCGAGGCACTAACGGGTTACACAAATCTTCCGGAGGTAGTGGCAGTAGAGAGTAGAGGTGGTGCCTCACTGTGGCTGCCTTCAGCTCGCTCATGAATGTAAACAGTTAGTAGAAATAGTTCTGCTCAGTCGTCACAAACGAAACAATCTCAGGCAGAATGTTCAGTTCTGAGTGCAAGAGAAATCCATTCACAAGAAATCGAATCTCGCCAAGGAAACTCACGTAGGAATATTTGCAGGTGAGTCGAATTATTTGCACCGTTCAATTAAATTACTCGCTCGATAAAAATTAAATCTATAGAATAGATATGTAGGACTGTAGAACACTCTGTATTTTCTTTAGAGCGAAGAGAATTTTCCTTTCCAAATGATGGTAATGGTGCGTTTTAAGCTTGCCAGTCTAGTTAGTCTGGAAAATAGCCTGCCTTGTAAGAGCTAGGTCGCGGGTTCAATTTCCGCCCAGGGCGAACATTATCCTAAACAGATAAGGTTCGTTCTGGGAATGCCCGCCTTTCTTCTATCCTGTCCGCCTTCTCTCTTCGATTTCGGGACGGTAAGACCTCCGTTGTTACAGTTCCCTCCATCAAACTTCTTGAATAATAATAATAATAATAAAGGCTTGAGCTTATTAATTTGAGTCTGAACATAATGTATTCCATTCAAATCAATCATATTTAATTCAATTTCAGTCAAGGTTCTACTCTTTGCAAAACCCGCAGCAGTCACCCGTCATGTCTCAAATCCTATCCGTTGCGTCACGGGCGGTGCGAGGCAAGAGCGCAGCTAGTAAATATGAAGATTTGGACGGTCCAGATAAGAGCTCATCCGATGGGGGCAGAAGAGGAAGTGGAGGAGGAGAAAATATGATGGGACAAGAACTGGAAATGAACTCCGTGTCCATAGTTCCGGACGGTAGGTGGCCACAGATTGAGGCGAAAGCCAGCAGTTGCCCTTTTCAATGGCCCTCCAGGGGAGAAAATATGATGGGACAAGAACTGGAAATGAACTCCGTGTCCATAGTTCCGGACGGTAGGTGCCCACAGATTGAGGCGAAAGCCATCAGTTGCCCTTTTCAATGGCCCTCCAGTGGAGAAAATATGATGGGACAAGAACTGGAAATGAACTCCGTGTCCATAGTTCCGGACGGTAGGTGCCCACAGATTGAGGCGAAAGCCAGCAGTTGCCCTTTTCAATGGCCCTCCAGGCAGAGCCGTCAATACGCCCTCCCGGGCCGTATTTAAGGAGGAGGGGGCATGTGGCCCGCTTCAAACCCCCTCCCTCTGAGATTTAGGGACCCCTAAATGAGAGAGAAACATTTATTCAAAAATATAAGAAATAATGCAAAATCATTGGAAAAATCCATAATGGAAAGTTACTGGAGTATCACCACTATCACCTACTGAGGGCATAAATAGCAGCAATATTCCTTAGGTTCAATTACACCCCGATATGTCGATCCAAATCTCAACACAGAGCTTAACACTGCTGAACATAAAGATATGTCCACACATAGTCGACGGCCGGTCGACTGTTTGGACACTGCTTCAAGGTGGCTTCTGATTTGAACTCTACTGAGGGCATAAATAGCAGCAATATTCCTTAGGTTCAATTACACCCCGATATGTCGATCCAAATCTCAACACAGAGCTTAACACTCCTGAACATAAAGATATGTCCACACATAGTCGACGGCCGGTCGACTGTTTGGACACTGCTTCAAGGTGGCTTCTGATGACTTGAACCACCTTTCTCTATAACATTTGATTCTAATATCAGACAACTTATCAGATAACCCCTTTCTTATTATCAGATAACAGATACAGTGACTTGAACCGGTACCTTTCTCTTCACAGATACTTTCACAGTCAGTCAGGCCGTGAATGCCTTCGGATTTGGCAAATTCCAAGCCAAACTGTCCTTGTACACAGGCCTATGCTGGATGGCTGACTCCATGGAAATGACTATTCTGAGTATCCTCTCGCCTGCTCTGCATTGCGACTGGCAAATCACCCGCTATCAACAGGCACTCACGACTACGGTAAGTAAAATGAGAGACGCTAGAGGCAGTTTCGCGACAGAGTCATCCTTTTCCGGATTACCACGGAGTAATATCATCATCAGGAACTGAAGAATTTCTACACAAGACGGATGGATTATCCCTTAAACAGGGGGTTAATGGAGCGTTTTGTGCTCCAAGATCACTATAGCTTTCTCAGGGAATAAACGTCTTGTCTCTTTGAACATTGAAATACTTGTCTCTTTGAACTCACCTAACTACCGGATTACCACGGAGTAATATCATCATCAGGAACTGAAGAATTTCTACACAAGACGGATGGATTATCCCTTAAACAGGGGGTTAATGAAGCGTTTTGTGCTCCAAGATCACTATAGCTTTCTCAGGGAATAAACGTCTTGTCTCTTTGAACATTGAAAGACTTGTCTCTTTGAACTCACCTAACTGAAGCGTTTTGTGCTCCAAGATCACTATAGCTTTCTCAGGGAATAAACGTCTTGTCTCTTTGAACATTGAAAGACTTGTCTCTTTGAACACACCTAACTGAATAAAATGATTTCTATTTCAGATCGTGTTCCTTGGAATGATGCTGAGTTCAACATTCTGGGGTTATGTGAGTGATCGCTATGGAAGAAAACAGGTAAAATATATTGCCTCGGTGGTGTAGGGGTCAAGACGCTCGCCTGATAAACAGGAGGGGTGTAGGGGTCAAGACGCTCGCCTGATAAACAGGAGGGCGTGGGTTCAATCCCAGCTGAGGTATGGAATTTTATCCTCAAAATAATTTGATAATTTGACCATAATAATGGTAGTAGCCTACTGCTGGAGTAAAAGGACTTTTCAGTTCTATTTTCAGGCTGGTTACCTCGGATTAATTTAGGAACGAGTTCAATTCAGGATCGTCTGCCGGGCGATTTAGCTTGGGAGGTCGTGCATTTGATTTCCGTCCGGGGCGAATTATTAAACACAGATCAGATCAGATCCGTTCTCGGAAACAACTAGCTAGCTTATATCCTGTCCTACCTCTCTCTTTGATTTCGGGACTTTAAGGCCTCCGTCCTCCGTTGTTACAGTTCTTGTCAAACCTCTAGATTACTCTGGAAAATTCTAGATCGCGTATAACTAAAAATGTGGAGAAAAAAGGTCAAGTTCCTATCCAAAAATGTCGGCTTGTCTATAAAATTGGTGAGATCAGAAAATTAAGGCCAAGTCTGCATTCCCAGTTTTTCGGGCCTGCTAAAAAACCACTTTGTATTGTTTCTCCAGGCATTGACACTGTGCGCAGTACTACTATTCTACTATGGCATACTGAGCTCCCTAGCACCGAGTTATACATGGATGTTGTTCTTACGAGGATTAGTAGGATTTGCTATTGGATGCGTCCCTCAGTCGTAAGTATAAACTGAACATAACAACAAGCATAGCACAAAACGACGTTCCCTAGCACCCAGTTATACATGGATGTTGTTCTTACGAGGATTAGTAGGATTTGCTATTGGATGCGTACCTCAGTCGTAAGTATGAATTGAACATAACAACAAGCATAGCACAAAACAACGTACACTTACAGCCAGCCTAGTTAGCTTGGTTGGTAGCGCGGCTGCCTTGTAAGCGCTAGGCTGCGGGTTCGATTCCCGCCCCGGGCGGATTTTATCCTAATCGGATAATGTTCATTCTCGGAACGGTTGGCTTTCTCCTATCCTGTCTTCTTCTCTCTTCGATTTCGGGACATCCAAATTGCTTTAAAAAAAAGGTCAAAATTTGTTGCGATTATTGGTCGGTCATCTCTTGAAACCCGCTGTCATTTTTGCAGCATTGTCTCATTCTACTGATTTTTCTCTTTCCAGGGTTACGTTGTACGCCGAATTTCTCCCTTCCAAACAGAGAGCAAAATGTGTGGTCTTACTAGACGTGAGTATTCATCATTTCAGATCTAAATTATTGAAATTTGCGCAAAAATCTCGCGTACACACGCAACGATCTATCGAAAATTCAAGATGGAGGACCATCTGTTGAACTCTTATCGAGATCCCTATGCTTTGGAAACTCTGGCTACATTTGATCAGTCTACGCAGTTCTTGGCGGATACTAAACTCTCAGTACATGATTTGGATGAGGCAAAGCTCGGTGTGTTCCAGGAAGTAGACGCTCCTATTCCTCCTGGTAGCAAGGGCATGTCCAAGTTCTTGTATGGGAAGACTGATGAGATGATAGAGCAATATAGACTGAGTGTGAAACAAGTCACTGAGGATGACATCAGATCAGATCTAAATTATTGAAATTTGCGCAAAAATCTCGCGTACACACGCAACAATCTATCGAAAATCCAAGCTGGAGGACCATCTGTTGCAAGACCAGGTTGGAAAACCAATTTGGGAGACATGTTTTAGCCATAGACATTAGACATTCTTCATTCTGCCATTAGGGCCGTATCCAGGATTTTGTCGAGGGGGGGTGGGGGTCCGAGGGTTCAAAAAGTGATATATGGGGGAGCTGGGGGTGAATGCGCCCTAAATACGGTCCTGTCTGCCATTACCATTCGGCTACAGCTGAAGCCGCTACAACAACAACAACAACAACAACAACAACAACAACAACAACAACACATTTTAGCGTGTGTGCCAGGGATTAAGGAATCATGACGTCCCCTAAAAACCACTATTCTCATTTCAGTGTTTCTGGGCGTTGGGCGCTTGTTTCGAAGTCCTCCTCGCCCTTATTGTCATGCCTACTCTAGGATGGAAATGGTTATTGGCGCTTTCCACGGCCCCTTTATTGGCATTTGCCTGTATCTGTCCGGTAAGTTGGTATTCATCATATGTCCTTATTTATACTGCTTGAATAGGACTAAAGAATCATTTTACCACAGGAGTAGGTTACTACTTCTTCTCCTTTTTCGCCTTTTAACGTGTACAGACGGGGTCGGCGTTTTTCGTCAGCCTCTCAATCAGCCCAAACGATCGTGATTGCTTTGGGCTACAAATTTTACGAGTGGATGCCTTTCGCACTCAACCTTTAAAATTTCTTTAGCAAGGAAAATTCAGGCTGGTATACTTCCTGTTTAAAGTTTCCCTGCCAGACTAAGCTGGTCTACTCCCTGTTTAACGTCCCCCTTTTTTCCAAGACTCTCTGGCAGCATTCTTATACTTACTCTTCCACGCAACCAATCCTCTTTCCGTTTCAGTGGCTTCCCGAAAGCGCGCGCTACCACGTTGCCAGTGGACAGCCGGAGAAAGCGCTGGCAACACTGCGAGAAATAGCGGCGGATAATGGCAAACCCATGCTCCTGGGCAGACTAGTGGTGGATGACAGCATGGTGGGAGAACACAGAGGACGAGTCAAAGACTTGCTAAGTGTACAGCTCCGAACTACGTCACTTCTCTTGTGGTACATCTGGTACGTATCTAAGGTAGAAACACGCTATCATCACGTCACGTGAAGTCAGAAAGATCTAGTCCAAAGTTTCCCCAGAAAATTGTAGGTAATCTATTTCAGGACAGCCACAGTGCTGCCACACTACCATCACGTTACGTCACGTCAGCCCACAATATGATACGAGACCTTGGTTTAAGTACAGGGGTAAAGGGACTTTTCACTACTTTTCAGTCCTATCCCAGCAGGATAAACAAGGCTGTATTTCTCTATCACAGGACAGTATGTGCGTTCTGCTACTACGGAGTGGTGCTGATGACAACCGAGTTATAGAGATAGAGCGATCAGTGTGTGAACTATGAAATGTGAATGAGTGAATGGATCTCGTTCTTATAATATAAGATTTTAGAAAGCCTAGTTAGCTTGAGCGCCTACCGTGTAAGCGCTAGGTCGCGGGTTCGATTTCCACCGGGGGCGAATTTATCCCAGATAACTAAAATGGATTTAAGAAAGTGAAAGAATAGTCACTCCAAATAAAGGTCCACAGATTCCAGAAAAATTAGCAAATCTAAGAAATAGGATTCTATTCAGGGTCCCGGGTTTGATTCCCAGAAAAAAAAACATCATATTTTATAAAGAATACAATACAATAATGAAAAACTTCAAAAATTCGATGTTTTCAATTTCGTCACTAGAGTGACCGTCACTAGGTATGGTTTTATCTCTTACGATAATCTTTTCTCACTTCAGAAATCTTCAGGATATTAGGTTGAGTCGTTTTTCTTGTATGTGAGAGAGAATCTGAGAATGGCATGATGTCACTTGTTTATTTAGCACACCTTGAGTCGGTAGTCCGTGCCAATATGGTCCGTCGACGGTTTATACTGGGTATCCAGGAATTTAATTCCTAGGTTATAATATATTTTCTTTAGAGCGAAGAGAATTTTCCTTTCCAAATGATGGTAATGGTGCGTTTTAAGCTTGCCAGTCTAGTTAGTCTGGAAAATAGCCTGCCTTGTAAGCGCTAGGTCGCGGGTTCAATTTCCGCCCAGGGCGAACATTATCCTAAACAGATAAGGTTCGTTCTGGGAATGCCCGCCTTTCTTCTATCCTGTCCACCTTCTCTCTTCGATTTCGGGACGGTAAAACCTCCGTTGTTACAGTTCCCTCCATCAAACTTCTTGAATAATAATAATAATAAAGGCTTGAGCTTATTAATTTGAGTCTGATGTCCGGGAACATATTGAACCCAAACTGAAACTGGAGACAAAAGGAAAATAATTTCAACCTGAGGAATTGTCAACTAGAGATGTTATAAAAAGGGATCACAACCCACTCAATCTAACCATATTGTGAGCAAGGGATCCCTTTGTAGCAAGGTAAAGTCGTAAATCCATACTAAACTCACTATTTTATGTTTCAGTCGTGCCTATTTAACCGTGACCCTGTTCGTAGCACGAGGCATCATAGCGGGTGTATTTCAAGCAGCCTATGTGTATACACCGGAGGTATATCCCACGCCTCTACGGGCAGTTGGAGTGGGGACTTGTAGCGCTATGGCCCGGCTAGGGGCTATGATCACCCCGTATATTGCACAGGTAAAAACATATTCCATTCCACTGATGTCCACGATTACAATCGGATTGGTTAATTTCAAACTTTTTAGCAAATCAAATTGCTTAATAAAAAACTCAGATTGAGCTCTCGCAGGACCGTATCCAGACAATCTAAATACGTTCCTGTGCTCTCGGCTATAAGAGAATTTTGTTCATTGTGTTATTTCAAAGTCATGTTACAAAATTTACAATTAGGTAATCATTTCGCGGATTTAGATACAATTTCGAAAAAGAAGTAACCAATTCGCTACTTTTAGATACAATTTAGCAAAACAAGCAACCATTTTGCTAATTTAGACACAATGAATTTAATATCTATGATCACCCCGTATATTGCACAGGTAAAAACATATTCCATTCCACGATTACAATCGGATTGGTTAATTTCAAACTTTTTAGCAAAGCAGATTTCTTCATAAAAAAACTCAGATTGAGCTCTCGCAGGACCGTATCCAGGCAATCCAGGGGCCATGCTCCAAATTTTCGGAGTCTCCCCTAGAGTAAGGAGAAAAATCAATCTCGAGAGGGGCCTCCTAAATACGTTCCTGTGCTCTCGGCTATAAGAGAATTTTGTTCCTTGTGTTATTTCAAAGTCATGTTACAGAATTTACAATTAGGTAATCATTTCGCGGATTTAGATACAATTTCGAAAAAGAAGTAACCAATTCGCTACTTTAAGATACAATTTAGCAAAACAAGCAACCATTTTGCTAATTCTGACACAATGAATTTAATATTTTTCGCATTTCTCTCTGTTTCAGGTGCTACTGAAGTCTTCCCTCTCGATAGCCATGACAGTCTACGGAGTAGCAGCCCTAAGTGCCGCCTTGGCATGTGCATGTTTGCCCTTCGAAACCAAGGGCAAAGAAATGAAGGAGTCCATGTCACGATGATCAGAGAGAGGAGGAAAGAGAGAAAGAGAACGAGAGAGGAAAGGGAGAAGACAGAGAGAGAGGAGGGAAAGAGAGAGAGAGAGGAGGGAAAGAAAGAGGAGGAGAGAGGGAGAGAGAGAGGGAAGAGAGGAGAGAGAGGGAAAGGAGGAGGAGAGAGAGAGAGGAAAGAAAAGGAGAGAGGGGGGAGGGGGGGAGAAGGAATATGGTGCTTTATTTATTTGGACTTTCAGCTTTTAAAGTCCTATCCCTCTAAGTACAATAGTACTTGAAAAGTTATTGTTATCATTATAACATAGAGTTCGAAACCAAGGGCAAAGAAATGAAGGAGTCCATGTCACGATGATCAGAGAGAGGAGGAAAGAGAGAAAGAGAACGAGAGAGGAAAGAGAGAAAGAGAACCACCTAACTGAATAAAATGATTTCTATTTCAGATCGTGTTCCTTGGAATGATGCTGAGTTCAACATTCTGGGGTTACGTGAGTGATCGCTATGGAAGAAAACAGGTAAAAATAAACAGTCACGTCAATGGAAAATGGCTACCAAAAGAATTGTCACAAATGAGCAGTGTTCAGTGTTATTATAAGGTTAGGCAGTGATTAGTGTTATGATATAGGGTTAGGTTAAACACAAAAAAAAGGAGCTTTCTTTTTCACTGTTGTGGCTTCTGAATAATTACCCCAATTTGTATTGTTTCTCCAGGCACTGACACTGTGCGCAGTACTACAATTGTCACAAATGAGCAGTGTTCAGTGTTATTATAAGGTTAGGCAGTGATTAGTGTTATGATATAGGGTTAGGTTAAACACAAAAAAGGAGCTTTCTTTTTCACTGTTGTGGCTTCTGAATAATTACCCCAATTTGTATTGTTTATCCAGGCATTGACACTGTGCGCAGTACTATTATTCTACTATGGCATACTGAGCTCCCTAGCACCCAGTTATACATGGATGTTGTTCTTACGAGGATTAGTAGGATTTGCTATTGGATGCGTACCTCAGTCGTAAGTATGAACTGAACATAATAACGCGATGTGCACAAAACGATCTAAGCGACTTTTTTTTTAATTTTCACATTACGTCGTTATGTGTCGTGCACATCGATCTTCTTCTTCTTCTCCTCTTCTTTTTCTTCACCTTTTCCCGTGTACAGATTGGGTCGGCGTTTTTCGTCAGCCTCTCAATCAGGCCGAACTAGGGTGACTGCTTTGGGTTGACATTTGATTTCGACTACAAATTTTACGAGTGGATACTGGATACCCTTCGTACTCAACGTTTGCTATTTCTTTAGGGAAATTCAGCTGGTAAACTCCCTGTTTAAAGTCCCCCAGCCTGACAATCAGAAAGCTGAAACCTGCTGTTATTTTTGCAGCATTTATAGGCAACAGTATAAATAAGGTACCTATACTAACATTATGCAACTTGTAGGAACGTACCTACTTACCTAACGGAGTACATGTAGGTCTATCCCCTTATTTATCAGATAAATATTTAATATTTATTTACATAATGTAGGTAGGTACATAGGTAATAATTAATATCTACGAATGTTGAATTTTTTAAAAAAATATTTAAGATTTTTATTTACTACTTTTATACTAATTCCAAACAAATCACTGAGAAATATACTTATAAAAAAAGTTAAACAAAAAATAATTGTAATCTTAGCTGTCTCTTCATTCGATTTCAAAAATAAAATGCGCGAACGACCGACTGTCCGTAGTGTTAAAGCGCCAAGAAAGTAAGAAAGAAAAAATCTTCAGAAATAGATGCTGAGTACACCAGACAAAAATGGAGAATGGATACTACAAATACTACATAGTGGTGCTATGTATGGAACAAGAGATAATCAACCTTCTCTGATCTTTTTTGAAGAGGTTTCATAGAGAGAACTGTAACTGCTGAGGTCTTATTGTCCCGCAATCCATTACTTGATCCACTTAAATGAAATTCTATCCTCGATATGGAGTGCATAGCAAGAAATAAAATTTACAGAAATGAATAAAATCTGAATTCTTAATTGATCCACTTAAATGAAATTCTATCCTCGATATGGAGTGCATAGCAAGAAATAAAATTTACAGAAATGAATAAAATCTGAATTCTTACACATTAAACAATATGATTTAGGATAATAATTTACAGGTAATTTTAATCACATTAAACTTACAATTACAATCATTCCTTCTTCTGATTATTTTTGGACTGACGTAGTGAGCAACCTTCGCCAAAGAAAGCTTTGAATTCGTCGTTGACAGGATCTTTATTCTGAAAAGAAAAGGAGACTAACAAAGAAAGCTTTGAATTCGTCGTTGACAGGATCTTTATTCTGAAAAGAAAAGGAGACTTATGTATTTTCATTACCTACGTCGTTGACAGGATCTTTATTCTGAAAAGAAAAGGAGACTTATGTATTTTCATTACCTACTTTCTATTTTTCTATTTCTATTATCAATTTATCAATACCGTATTGCAAATCTTGGATCTCATTTTTACTTTCTATTCTTTTTTCATGTAATTATTTTAGAAAGCCTAGTTAGCTTGAGCGCCTAACGTGTAAGCGCTAGGTCGGGAGTTCGATTTCCACCGGGGGTGAATTTATCCCGGAAAACTAAAATGGATTTAAGAAAGTGAAAGAATAGTCACTCCAAAGAAAGGTCCACAGGTTCCAGAAAAATTAGCAGGTCTAAGAAATAGGATTCTATCCAGGGTCCCGGGTTCGATTCCCAGAAAGAAAGGTCCACAGGTTCCAGAAAAATTAGCAGGTCTAAGAAATAGGATTCTATCCAGGGTCCCGGGTTCGATTCCCAGAAAAAAAATCATATTTTCTATAGCAAAGCATGGGACAAATGGCTAGTTTTATACAAACCTCTTTGTGTGCAGAAGCGGGCTTGATATTCCTTAGAAATACTAGGGTGTTGGGTTCGTAGTCATAGTGAGGAATACCACGCTGATATTCTCGTTTTGTAGGAGTTCCTCCAGTTTCTACTGTGTCCTTCTTCTTCCTCTTGCCATCCAGTCTGAAAACAAAAAACAGGAAATGTAAAAATGGAGTTGACATGGCAAAAAGCCTGCCAGGCTTCAAATCACCCTGGGAATAAGGAAGTAAGTAAAACTATTGGTAATATTCACAACTATAGAGGTCATTAGAGATCTTCAAGGCCCCCTAAGAACTCATTTTCCAAATTCAGTTATTTTTGCTTGTTATACCACCCCAATAGAACTCTGACTCTTGAATAGCTGTGTCAGTATGATGACCACAAGGTCTATAGAGTTTACTTACGGGGTAGTAGGACAATGAGACCACTATGGGTGCATAAGATACCGAAAGGGCAATGCCTAATTGAGGTAATGAGGTATCCTAATAAAATGAAATACAAAGATACCAAGGTTAGTTCAATTGATGTTTAGGGTGTGTAAGTTTATTCCCATTTATTCAACTGATGTTTAAGGTGTGTAAGATTGTTCCCATCAATTCACCTGTTGTCAGTTTTTTGTTCTCACCTGTTTCCAGTGCCATGGAATGCTACAAAGCCAGATGGTTCAGGCATAAGATCTACAGGGTCTATCATGTTATCCTCTTCTTTTTCCTTCACCTTCTCAGGCTCTGTGTAACCAACAGGAGGTGCAAAGTCCACCTAAAACAATATAAGATAAACCATATTATGTAGTATTAATATTGAGAATAAAATTCACTTACTAGGTACCCATTTCCCAAGATCAAGAACTCAATCATTTTTCATTCATCACATGTCATACTTACCTACTTTTTTACTTTCCTTTTTTCCATTGCAATTCTATGTTTTCATCCTGTTCCCTCAGAGGAGGTGCAAAGTCCACCTAAAACAATATAAGATAAACCATATTATGTAGTATTAATATTGAGAATAAAATTCACTTACTAGGTACCTATTTCCCAAGATCAAGAACTCAATCATTTTTCATTGATCACATGTCATACCTACCTACTTTTTTACTTTCCTTTTTTCCATTGTAATTCTATGTTTTCATGCTGTTCCCTCAACAATTTAGAGTGATTGGAGTGCTAATATGACTTACATTCATATCACATTCAATAATGGTGACAGCATTGCCAGGTTTGGTTTCCAGAACACACAATTCATAGATCTTTGAATTATAATTGATAGCAATCATATCTCCTGAAGTTAGACATGCAAAGTTCCGCAGGCAATTTTCCAGGACAGCTTTTGGATTAGTAATGTCTAAGAAATCACAGGTCTGAGGTTGAAATTTGGAAAAGGTTGCTACTGGGAGGGACACACTTTCTATGTTGACAAGCTCTCCTTCATCCAGGAGAAGATTTCTCATCATCTGAAAATAAAACAAATGTTAAAGATAGAACCCATTCACAAAGTAGCATTAAACATCTGTTCTGCCATGCTAAGCAAAAACGCCATAGGTATGTCAAAAAAATTGATTTTTGGTGCCAAATAGTTCCTATGATCCTAAATTTTGATCCTATATTTTTTTTTTTTTATCCTAAACCCCTTAAAAACCACTAAACTGTTTTGCTGTATGTCAAAAATGTATGTTTGCCATATAGATTGAAATCTTTAAACTTGATTTTGTGAAAGTAGGGTTTTTTGACATACAGCGTTTTTGCTTAGCACGGCAGTGTTGTTAAGTAGATAATCAATCTAAAAGATAAACAAAATCTCAAAACGTTTGGTTGAGATAGGTGCTGCGGTTGGTGGTATTTTGACCGCTTTTTGGCGGTTTTTGACCGTTTTTTGGCGGTTTTCAACTATACCGACTAAACGGTTAGAGATATTGTAAAAGTTAATATAGAACATAAAAACAAGCATCATTCAATAGGATAAGGAAAGTCGTGTGATGTCCACACCAGATTTTTTATAGGCATGTATTTACCTATAATTTTATGTCTTTGGTCATTTCATCACATGCAGAATGTACTACTACAGTAGGCATTATTCATAGTGACTAATTGACTAGCCTCCATGCTGTGTACCTATTATAAGTCTAGTCATGAGTTAAAATGTTCACTGAATGACTTACCCAGTAAGGTAGATATACTTTGCCCTCATCAGCAACAAACTCTAGAACACCACTATGTGTTATTCGTCCCATCTTCTGATTGGTAAGTTTGAATAACATCGGGTAGCAAATATTTAATCTGGTGAGTTGTTCAAGAGCAGACGGGGGCATAATGATCTTGCCTCCCCTCTCCACATCCTCTCGTTCATTTCCCGGAAACATGGAGACTGAGAAACACTTGTATGATCTGTTGAATGGACGGGGGATGTCCGGGAACATATTGAACCCAAACTGAAACTGGAGACAAAAGGAAAATAATCTTAACCTGAGGAATTGTCAACTAGAGATGTTATAACAAGGGATCACAACCCACTCAATCTAACCATATTGTGAGCAAGGGATCCCTTTGTAGCAAGGTAAAGTGTCATCACTGGACCTACAGATCCAACTCTAGCTTGGCCAGGTTTCACACTAAGGAATGATCAACTGATTGACAATCAGATGACTGTAATTTCTTTAATCAATAGAGCGTAGAAGACAAGAATGGATAATTCCCAGAGATGAAAAGTAATTTTTTGAGTACCTGTGAATTATCTCGGTACCTGTGAATTATCTCGGAACTCTTTGGGCTATCGAGGGCAAAATTTAAAAGGGAATGGCTTACCATTTTTGACTGGGCAGAATTTCCAAGTTCAATAATATAATTATGTTTCTATTCCGAGCAATAGTAGTCTTTGTTGGGATTATCTTGGAATCGTAGAAATGCTGATGTATGATAAGTTTCTGATTTGAAGTTTCAACTATGCCTGGATCAACTGGATTAGAATACGGGATTATTTCTTATTTTTCAATTTAATTTCTTTCTTCTTTCTTTCAAAACCTTTTCCACATTCCACTTTTTGTTGATAAAAAAAGATGATTGGGCAAAGATTTGTTCAGGCGTATTTTTTTCCATTTTGAAAACAGGAGACGTATTTTTTAAATGGGGATTATTTTTGGCTTCACTTTTGTTCGACACAAGTGTCCACTCACGTTTTATATCCAGAGACAAAAATCAAAACAAAACTTTTTTATCATATCAGAAAATTTGAAGGGAAGGTGTTAAATCATGAGTATGTAATGCCTGATAACAGTGATAAGAGATAACGTACGTTTCTAGGGTTGTGCATTTACTGCATTATTTATTCGATTGTAACAATCGTTCTTTTGTGTAGTCAATGACAAGTGGCTGATCAGTTTGTGTAAAAGGTAAGTGCTAACTGACAAAACACACCCATGAGTTTCTTTTTATTTGTATGGAATCGTTTCTAGGGTTGTGCATTTACTGCATTATTTATTCGATTGTAACAATCGTTCTTTTGTGTAGTCAATGACAAGTGGCTGATCAGTTTATGTGTAACAGGTAAGTGCTAACTGACAAAACACACCCATGAGTTTCTTTTTATTTGTATGGAATTAGCTACTAGCTTCCCATTTTATTTTTCCTCCCATCATATCAATATGTGAGGGAAATGATCACATTGAGCAAACACATATTGCATTTGGACTGGACTCTGGAGTAGTCCAGAGGCAAGTGGATTTGTAGTTTGTAGGGGCCTTTAATATACGTTCATGTCCTTCTTTTCCAGGGTTAAGAGATATGTTGAAAAATATTGCATGAACTTTCTTCTATGATTCAAATGTTAACTTTGAGTCCTAACCTTCCTACAGCAACAACACCATCAAAAATGACCAACGGCAAAGTTCAGAAAAGTATTGTCAAGTCAAGACGACGACTTGCTGCTCTGACCTTTTTGTCAAATATAAGTTTGGATGGAGGTTCTAACACTACAAATGTAAACAACAAATCCAAAAATAAATCAGAATCCACTTGTGAAGAGAAGTCTGCATCACTAGTAGCATGTGGCACTACAGGGTTCAATGCAAGCACTCCAGAATTAGACACCCCATCCCCTCATTGTTCAACAGGCATACTGTCCAAGTTCCTGGAATTTGACAGTTTGAAACATTCAATAGTGACACCATTCAGAGAGAGGTAAGTATTGTAATACTTTTCAGTTTAGAAGTATTAGCAGTCATCCACAATGGAGTCCCAGCTAGGGTTACCAGACAAGAAATTTCAAAAGGAGGACATTTTGGCTAAAAAAGGTGGACATTTCAACCAAAAGGAGGATGCAGAAAATAATCAACACAAAAACCACCAGTACAATAAGTAACATGATTTTTTTTTTTTTTT
>NW_007381013.1:0-9011 GCF_000475195.1 Diaphorina citri | reverse complement strand
AAAAAAAATCATATTTTCTATAGCAAAGCATGGGACAAATGGCTAGTTTTATACAAACCTCTTTGTGTGCAGAAGCGGGCTTGATATTCCTTAGAAATACTAGGGTGTTGGGTTCGTAGTCATAGTGAGGAATACCACGCTGATATTCTCGTTTTGTAGGAGTTCCTCCAGTTTCTACTGTGTCCTTCTTCTTCCTCTTGCCATCCAGTCTGAAAACAAAAAACAGGAAATGTAAAAATGGAGTTGACATGGCAAAAAGCCTACCAGGCTTCAAATCACCCTGGGAATAAGGAAGTAAGTAAAACTATTTGTAATATTCACAACTATAGAGGTCATTAGAGACCTTCAAGGCCCTCTAAGATCTCATTTTCCAACTTCAGTTATTTTTTCTTGTTATACCACCCCACTGGTTACTAACAAAAGGTCATTTCAAGGCTGAGTGCAATCCAATACCAAGCACATAGAACTCTGACTCTTGAATAGCTGTGTCAGTATGATGACCACAAGGTCTATAGAGTTTACTTACGGGGTAGTAGGACAATGAGACCACTATGGGTGCATAAGATACCGAAAGGGCAATGCCTAATTGAGGTAATGAGGTATCCTAATAAAATGAAATACAAAGATACCAAGGTTAGTTCAATTGATGTTTAGGGTGTGTAAGTTTATTCCCATTTATTCAACTGATGTTTAAGGTGTGTAAGATTGTTCCCATCAATTCACCTGTTGTCAGTTTTTTGTTCTCACCTGTTTCCAGTGCCATGGAATGCTAGTGTGTGCCAGGGATTAAGGAATCATGACGTCCCCTAAAAACCACTATTCTCATTTCAGTGTTTCTGGGCGTTGGGCGCTTGTTTCGAAGTCCTCCTCGCCCTTATTGTCATGCCTACTCTAGGATGGAAATGGTTATTGGCGCTTTCCACGGCCCCTTTATTGGCATTTGCCTGTATCTGTCCGGTAAGTTGGTATTCATCATATGTCCTTATTTATACTGCTTGAATAGGACTAAAGAATCATTTTACCACAGGAGTAGGTTACTACTTCTTCTCCTTTTTCGCCTTTTATTCTTTTAACGTGTACAGACGGGGTCGGCGTTTTTCGTCAGCCTCTCAATCAGCCCAAACGATCGTGATTGCTTTGGGCTACAAATTTTAACGTGTACAGACGGGGTCGGCGTTTTTCGTCAGCCTCTCAATCAGCCCAAACGATCGTGATTGCTTTGGGCTAATGGGCTACATATTTTACGAGTGGATGCCTTTCGCACTCAACCTTTAAAATTTCTTTAGCAAGGAAAATTCAGGCTGGTATACTCCCGGTTTAAAGTTCCCCTGCCAGACTAAGCCGCTCAACCTTTAAAATTTCTTTAGCAAGGAAAATTCAGGCTGGTATACTCCCGGTTTAAAGTTCCCCTGCCAGACTAAGCTGGTCTACTCCCTGTTTAACGTCCCCCTTTTTTCCAAGACTCTCTGGCAGCATTCTTATACTCACTCTTCCATCAGACTAAGCTGGTCTACTCCCTGTTTAACGTCCCCCTTTTTTCCAAGACTCTCTGGCAGCATTCTTATACTCACTCTTCCACGCAACCAATCCTCTTTCCGTTTCAGTGGCTTCCCGAAAGCGCGCGCTACCACGTTGCCAGCGGACAGCCGGAGAAAGCGCTGGCAACACTGCGAGAAATAGCGGCGGATAATGGCAAACCCATGCTCCTGGGCAGACTAGTGGTGGATGACAGCATGGTGGGAGAACACAGAGGACGAGTCAAAGACTTGCTAAGTGTACAGCTCCGAACTACGTCACTTCTCTTGTGGTACATCTGGTACGTATCTAAGGTAGAAACACGCTATCATCACGTCACGTGAAGTCAGAAAGATCTAGTCCAAAGTTTCCCCAGAAAATTGTAGGTAATCTAGTTCAGGACAGCCACAGTGCTGCCACACTACCATCACGTTACGTCACGTTAGCCCACAATATGATACGAGACCTTGGTTTAAGTACAGGGGTAAAGGGACTTTTCACTACTTTTCAGTCCTATCCCAGCAGGATAAACAAGGCTGTATTTCTCTTTCACAGGACAGTATGTGCGTTCTGCTACTACGGGGTGGTGCTGATGACGACCGAGTTATTCGAAGCCTCTGACACGCGATGTTCCGAGTCCCCAATAGCGGCCGCCAGTGGGATGTTCAAACCCGTGGACACCTGTACAGCTGACTGTCGGCAACTTAATACACAGGACTACATGGACCTACTGTGGACCACCCTGGCGGAGTTTCCCGGTAATTCAAACCTTGACTTACTTTGACTTATGTCCTGTGATCCCGAGGGGGACGTAGGGCCTCAAATTCAAAATTTGAATAAGTTTCCCGGTAGTTCAAAACTTCTATGAATATTTTCTCACGAAATTTTCATAATTATTGTTTCTCCTTCAGACAATTCAAATGGACTGTAAAAAAAAAAAAAAAAATAAAAAAATAAATCCCATTTCGTGTGAAAAGAATCGCACCTCGCACTGACGTCATTAACCCTTGGTTATTTCCCATGTTGCAGGAATTTTCGCCACAATATTTGTGATAGAAAAGTTCGGCAGGAAGAGAACCATGGCCGTGCAGTTTGTGATATTCACAGCCTGCGTTTCCTTTCTTTTCATCTGTACACAGAGGTATGTATATTAAAGGTGTTCCCCTGTTCAGGTACAATTACAAGTAGAATATTAGGTAGAGGTTTACATTAGAAACAAGTGCATTAGATGTAAGTGGTCTGTGTCGTAGCATGCCCATCCCCTAGTATGCCTCTCATCAGATGGGCGAGAATACTTCCCATTTAGGTGCTGGGTCGTATATTACAGGTGTTCCCCTGTTCAGGTACAATTACAAGTAGAATATTAGGTAGAGGTTTACATCAGAAACAAGTGCATTAAATGTAAGTGGTCTGTGTCGTAGCATGCCCATCCCCTAGTATGCCTCTCATCAGATGGGCGAGAATACTTCCCATTTAGGTGCTGGGTCAACACGAGAACACCAGAAAGTAACCCGTTGAAATATTTGTAATCGAAAAATGAGTGTAAAATTTTCATGACTTTTTTTATAGTCGTAAATCCATACTAAACTCACTATTTTATGTTTCAGTCGTGCCTATTTAACCGTGACCCTGTTCGTAGCACGAGGCATCATAGCGGGCGTATTTCAAGCAGCCTATGTGTATACACCGGAGGTATATCCCACTCCTCTAAGGGCAGTAGGAGTGGGGACTTGTAGCGCTATGGCCCGGCTAGGGGCTATGATCACCCCGTATATTGCACAGGTAAAAACATATTCCATTCCACGATTACAATCGGATTGGTTAATTTCAAACTTTTTAGCAAATCAAATTGCTTAATAAAAAACTCAGATTGAGCTCTCGCAGGACCGTATCCAGACAATCCAGGGGCCATGCTCCAAATTTTCGGAATCTCCCCTAGAGTAAGGAGAAAAATCAAGCTCGAGAGGGGGCCTCCTGAATACGTTCCTGTGCTCTCGGCTATAAGAGAATTTTTTCATTGTTTTATTTGAAAGTCGTGTTACAGAATTTACAATTAGGTAATTATTTCGCGGATTTAGATACAATTTCGAAAAAGAAGTAACCAATTCGCTACTTTTAGATACAATTTAGCAAAACAAGTAACCATTTTGCTAATTCAGACACAATTAATTTAATATTTTTTTGCATTTCTCTCTGTTTCAGGTGCTACTGAAGTCTTCCCTCTCGATAGCCATGACAGTCTACGGAGTAGCAGCCCTAAGTGCCGCCTTGGCATGTGCATGTTTGCCCTTCGAAACCAAGGGCAAAGAAATGAAGGAGTCCATGTCACGATGATCAGAGAGAGGAGGAAAGAGAGAAAGAGAACGAGAGAGGGAAAGAGAGAGAGAGAGAAGGGAAAGAAAGAGGAGAGAGGGAGAGAGAGGGAAGAGAGGAGAGAGAGGGAAAGGAGGAGGAGGAGAGAGAGAGAGAGAGGAAAGAAAAGGAGAGACAGAGAGAGAGAGAGAGAGAGGAAAGAAAAGGAGAGACAGAGAGAGAGAGAGAGAGAGAGAGAGAGGGGAGGGGGGGAGAAGGAATATGGTGCTTTATTTATTTGGACTTTCAGCTTTTAAAGTCATATCCCTCTAAGTACAATAGTACTTGAAAAGATATTGTTATCATTATAACATAGAGTATAAGGTAGAGTGCAGGATTGCAGATTGAGTCAGTTGCGAAGTAGAGAGAAAATAATAGCAAGAGCCTTGTACATACAAATTTGGACTTTCAGCTTTTAAAGTCCTATCCCTCTAAGTACAATAGTACTTGAAAAGATATTGTTATCATTATAACATAGACATAGAGTATAAGGTAGAGTGCAGGATTGCAGATTGAGTCAGTTGCGAAGTAGAGAGAAAATAATAGCAAGAGCCTTGTACATACAATTAACCTTCAAAGTTCCTTAAAAAAAATGAAAATAGATAGCACATTAAAGTATTAAAATTCAATGGAAAAAGAGCCAATAAAGGGGAAATGAGTAATTTAGGATTAGGCAGCCCCTTATTCGGTTACCTACTGACAAGCCTTGGTACCCTATTCCTTTTTTTATAGGCATGTATTTACCTATAATTTTATGTCTTTGGTCATTTCATCACATGCAGAATGTACTACTACAGTAGGCATTATTCATAGTGACTAATTGACTAGCCTCCATGCTGTGTACCTATTATAAGTCTAGTCATGAGTTAAAATGTTCACTGAATGACTTACCCAGTAAGGTAGATATACTTTGCCCTCATCAGCAACAAACTCTAGAACACCACTATGTGTTATTCGTCCCATCTTCTGATTGGTAAGTTTGAATAACATTGGGTAGCAAATATTTAATCTGGTGAGTTGTTCAAGAGCAGACGGGGGCATAATGATCTTGCCTCCCCTCTCCACATCCTCTCGTTCATTTCCCGGAAACATGGAGACTGAGAAACACTTGTATGATCTGTTGAATGGACGGGGGATGTCCGGGACTACAGTAGGCATTATTCATTGTGACTAATTGACTAGCCTCCATGCTGTGTACCTATTATAAGTCTAGTGATGAGTCATGTTCACAAAATGACTTACCCAGTAAGGTAGATACACTTTGCCCTCGTCAGCAACAAACTCTAGAACACCACTATGTGTTATTCGTCCCATCTTCTGATTGGTAAGTTTGAATAACATGGGGTAGCAAATATTTAATCTGGTGAGTTGTTCAAGAGCAGACGGCGGCATAATGATCTTGCCTCCTCTCTCCACATCCTCTCGTTCATTTCCCGGAAACATGGAGACTGAGAAACACTTGTATGATCTGTTGAATGGACGGGGGATGTCCGGGAACATATTGAACCCAAACTGAAACTGGAGACAAAAGGAAAATAATCTTAACCTGAGGAATTGTCAACTAGAGATGTTATAACAAGGGATCACAACCCACTCAATCTAACCATATTGTGAGCAAGGGATCCCTTTGTAGCAAGGTAAAGTGTCATCACTGGACCTACAGATCCAACTCTAGCTTGGCCAGGTTTCACACTAAGGAATGATCAACTGATTGACAATCAGATGACTGTAATTTCTTGAATCAATAGAGCGTAGAAGACAAGAATGGATAATTCCCAGAGATGAAAAGTATTTTTTTGAGTACCTGTGAATTATCTCGGAACTCTTTGGGCTATCGAGGGCAAAATGTAAAAGGGAATGGCTTACCATTTTTGACTAGGCAGAATTTCCGGATCTGGCACAGGGGAGCGTGTTGAGGACGAGATTTTTGTGGGAATTTTGCTATAAATCCCACCATTAAAAACTTTGGGCTATCGAGGGCAAAATTTAAAAGGGAATGGCTTACCATTTTTGACTAGGCAGAATTTCCAAGTTCAATAATATAATTATGTTTCTATTCCGAGCAATAGTAGTCTTTGTTGAGATTATCTTGGAATCGTAGAAATGCTGATGTATGATAAGTTTCTGATTTGAAGTTTCAACTATGCCTGGATCAACTGGATTAGAATACGGGATTATTTCTTATTTTTCAATTTAATTTCTTTCTTCTTTCTTTCAAAACCTTTTCCATTTCCACTTTTTGTTGATAAATGTAAAAAGATGATTGGGCAAAGATTTGTTCAGGCGTATTTTTTCCATTTTGAAAACAGGAGACGTATTTTTTAAATGGCGATCAAGGGATCACAACCCACTCAATCTAACCATATTGTGAGCAAGGGATCCCTTTGTAGCAAGGTAAAGCGTCACCACTGGACCTACAGATCCAACTCTAGCTTGGCCAGGTTTCACACTAAGGAATGATCAACTGATTGACAATCAGATGACCGTAATTTCTTTAATCAATAGAGCGTAGGAGACAAGAATGGATAATTCCCAGAGATGAAAAGTAATTTTTTGAGTACCTGTGAATTATCTCGGAACTCTTTGGGCTATCGAGGGCAAAATTTAAAAGGGAATGGCTTACCATTTTTGACTGGGCAGAATTTCCAAGTTCAATAATATAATTATGTTTCTATTCCGAGCAATAGTAGTCTTTGTTGGGATTATCTTGGAATCGTAGAAATGCTGATGTATGATAAGTTTCTGATTTGAAGTTTCAACTATGCCTGGATCAACTGAATTAGAATACGGGATTATTTCTTATTTTTCAATTTAATTTCTTTCTTCTTTCTTTCAAAACCATTTCCACTTTTTGTTGATAAAAAAAAAGAATGTAAAAAGATGATTGGGCAAAGATTTGTTCAGGCGTATTTTTTTCCATTTTGAAAACAGGAGACGTATTTTTTAAATGGCGATTATTTTTGGCTTCACTTTTGTTCAACACAAGTGTCCACTCACGTTTTATATCCAGAGACAAAAATCAAAACAAAACTTTTTTATCATTTTTATCAGAAAATTTTCAGGGAAGGTGTTAAATGATGAGCATGTAATGCCTGATAACAGTGATAAGAGATAACGTACGTTTCTAGGGTTGTGCATTTACTGCATTATTTATTCGATTGTAACAATCGTTCTTTTGTGTAGTCAATGACAAGTGGCTGATCAGTTTATGTGTAACAGGTAAGTGCTAACTGACAAAACACACCCATGAGTTTCTTTTTATTTGTATGGAATTAGCTACTAGCTTCCCATTTTATTTTTCCTCCCATCATATCAATATGTGAGGGAAATGATCACATTGAGCAAACACATATTGCATTTGGACTGGACTCTGGAGTAGTCCAGAGGCAAAAGTGGATTTGTAGTTTGTAGGGGCCTTTAATATACGTTCATGTCCTTCTTTTCCAGGGTTAAGAGATATGTTGAAAAATATTGCATGAACTTTCTTCTATGATTCAAATGTTAACTTTGAGTCCTAACCTTCCTACAGCAACAACACCATCAAAAATGACCAACGGCAAAGTTCAGAAAAGTATTGTCAAGTCAAGACGACGACTTGCTGCTCTGACCTTTTTGTCAAATATAAGTTTGGATGGAGGTTCTAACACTACAAATGTAAACAACAAATCCAAAAATAAATCAGAATCCACTTGTGAAGAGAAGTCTGCATCACTAGTAGCATGTGGCACTACAGGGTTCAATGCAAGCACTCCAGAATTAGACACCCCATCCCCTCATTGTTCAACAGGCATACTGTCCAAGTTCCTGGAATTTGACAGTTTGAAACATTCAATAGTGACACCATTCAGAGAGAGGTAAGTATTGTAATACTTTTCAGTTTAGAAGTATTAGCAGTCATCCACAATGGAGTCCCAGCTAGGGTTACCAGACAAGAAATTTCAAAAGGAGGACATTTTGGCTAAAAAAGGTGGACATTTCAACCAAAAGGAGGATGCAGAAAATAATCAACACAAAAACCACCAGTACAATAAGTAACATGATTTTTTTTTTTTTTTTTTAATCTATGTACCTACAGTGTACCTAGGTACATACCTAACACCTATTTATATACCTACTGAATGTAGTTCATTGTACATGGATTTAATTGTGCAAAAATCAAATTTATGCTTTTTAAAAGTTCAAGTCCTGACATCCTCTTCTCAACGGAAAACAGTACATCACATAAATTGGTTTTTTGAGGCCGAAACTTCAAGAAGGCGGACATTTCACTACATTTTAAAAAGGTGGGCGGACAGAGGACAAACATATAAAAAGGAGGACATGTCCACCGAAAAGCAGACGTCTGGTAAGCCTAGTCCCAGCCCTCAATCTTAGCCTAGTCCTGATACATTTTTTTAAATACGTTTTTGATACCTAACATTCTTACTTGAAAATTTTTAAGTTTAAATAAGTAGGAGGTTCTGGGCTCCATTGCAGACACACTGGTGCAAGGTTCAATAGTCCCTGCTACATTTTAAAAAGGTGGGCGGACGGAGGACAAACATATAAAAAGGAGGACATGTCCAACGAAAAGCGGACGTCTGGTAAGCCTAGTCCCAGCCCTCAATCTTAGCCTAGTCCTGATACATTTTGTTAATATGTTTTTGATACCAACATTCTTACTTGAAAATTTTTAAGTTTAAATAAGTAGGAGGTTCTGGGCTCCATTGCAGACACACTGGTGCAAGGTTCAATAGTCCAGGGTCTAAACTAGGGTCAATGGTCTATGATGGTCCCTGTTGTGTACTAAATTTGCCAATCCTTATCTTGGAGGAATCTTGTACTTAAGGACATAAGGGATCTCATTCTAACATTCCACTTTCTTCTCTTTCAGAACAAACACAGTTGGGAGTGAGAGTGAGAGAAAACTGATGAACTTCCGTAAGAAACTACTTCAAAGTCATCAGCCACCCCATGGAGGTTCTCTCAGTGATGAGAAGAATCATACTTGTTCCAGTAGTGAAAGTGTATGTTCTGGAGGAAGGTCCCGAGTTTTGTGTATCCCTGAGGTTAATTGATTAATGTACCTATTTTTTAATTTATCTCACTAGTGGTTTGTGTATCCCTGAGGTTAAGTAATTGATTAATGTAGGTACCTGTTTTTT
>NW_007381012.1:5177-17418 GCF_000475195.1 Diaphorina citri | reverse complement strand
CATTCTGGAAAAAAAAATCGAATCTGTCGGGCATTCAACCCGGGACCTTCAACGTGGCAAGAGAGCACGATGCTTGTGGAGTCTGGACTAACCATGCCCCTGTCTGGTCTTGTGGGCTTTTTGCCTGGGAAATTTAACCATCATTTTGAAGATTATGAAGGCATTTAAAGAACAGAAAAGCCAGCCTAGTTAGCTTAGTTGGTAGTGCGTCTGCCTTGTAAGCGCTAGGCCGTGGGTTCGATTCCCGCCCGGGGCGGATTTTATCCTGATGGGATAATGTTCGTTCTCGGAACGGCTGGCTTTCTCCTACCCTGTCTTCCTTCTCTCTTCGATTTTCGGGACGATAAGACCATAGCAGTTACAGTTCCCCCTGTCAAACCTCTTTGAAAAAAAAAAAAAAAAAAAAAAACCTGGTCCCCTACGATTTTACAAATCACATGATTGCCTCCTCTGCGGCCTGAATTTCTCACCTCAAAATAATTCTTAGTGCTCATTTCCTGCCTAATTATCCTCCCCTCCTCCACTAATTTATTCTCCTCCTACTCCTCCTCCGCTAATTTCTCCTTCTCCCAGCTCCACTAATTTCTAATCTGTGTTGGCAACAAGTTGTCATAACAAGACCCGGGTTCGATTCTCGGCGGGGTCAAGAAATTTGTATCATGCAAATGATTGATTCCGTGACTGGCTGTTGCGGGGCCCACTCAGCCTCGTGAGGAAAATGAGTAGCTATGACATATAAATGCGCATAGCGACCGGTGCCAGCATGGTAGGTAAACATTGGATTTTAGGATTATTGAGATATTGGGAAAATCCTACAATGCTGCAGTGAGCACCAAAGTTGTGACATAATAACACAAAGAAACTTGGAACAGATGAGAGGGGTAAATTTAAAGAAGAACTACTCTTTTTAGTGGACTACTCAGTCAAGGAGTCAGATTCTAACTCGTTCAGTCAGTAGTCTGATACTAACTCCTTTACTGCGAGGTCTTCTGAAAAGAGTACATACCTAGTCCTTTTTCAGCAATTTTGTAGGTAGTCTCTATTTATTTTTAAATCCGTGTTTCACCGCCGCGCCGTGTTTACTTCGAAGCAATGAAACAACTACTACATTAGACGCATGTGGCCTGTGTCGTAGCACGCCCATCCCGTAGTGTGTCCCTCATCGGATGGGCGATAAGAGACACAATATACTTCCCATTTAGGTGCTGGGTCAACACGAGAACACCAGAAAGTCTTCTACTTCCCAGCCTTTTCCTATTTAAATAGGGTCGGCGTTCCTTGTCGAAGCTACCCCCCCATAATAACAGTGCAGTTATTATGCACTGTTATATGCGCCATTCGCGACAAGCTACCCCCCCATAATAACAGTGCAGTTATTATGCACTGTTATATGCGCCATTCGCGACAAGCTACCCACCCCCCATAATAACAGTGCAGTTATTAATTCTGCTCGAATAGGACTATAAAGTTCCTTTCACCCAGCAGTAGGCTACTACAATTATGGTAGTCAAATTCTCAAAAGATGTTGATGAAATTCCATACCTCGGCTGGGATTGAACCCACGCCCTCCCGATTACCAGACCACTACACCACCTAGGCAAATACTCACTTGATGACAAGGCTCGGATCATGCATTCGCTTCTCTCGTTCCGTATTACTGAGGAATTCCCATTTGAACACCAACGTCCAATCAAAACCACCGCGTAGCTCTGATGAGGCAGCAATGTAGGAGAAATCATCCATGCTGATCACATCTATCACTGGACTTACCACGCGGGTAGGATCCTGAGGGAACAGATAAGAGGGGTAAGTTTAAAGAAGAACTACTCTTTTTAGTGGACTACTCAGTCAATGAGTCAGATTCTAACTCGTTCAGTCAGTAGTCTGATCCTAACTCCTTCACTGTGAGGTCTTCTGAAAAGAGTACATAGTCCTTTTTCAGCAATTCTGTAGGTAGTCTCTTTATTTATTTTTAAATCCGTGTTTCTCCGCCACGCCGTGTTTACTTTGCAGCAATGAAACAACTACTACATTGGACGCATGTGGCCTATGTCGTAGCATGCCCATCCCGTAGTAAATCCCTCATCCCTCATCAGATGGGCGATAAGAGACACAATACTTCCCATTTAGGTGCTGGGTCAACACGAGAATACCAGAAAGTCTTCTACTTCCTAGTCTTTTCCTATTTAAATAGGGTCGGCGTTCCTTGTCGATCTCTTCCAGAACATCAGAAAGTAACCCTTTGAAATATTTACAATGGAAAAACGATTGCAAATTTTTTTCGATGGTAAGATTTGAACCCGGGACCTTCTGCATGGCAAGCAAGCGCGTTACCATTGGGCTAACTGGTACGTTACCTCTGCTATACGAGCTAGGAGGGGTTCCAGCCAGTCCTTGTTACACTCAACATGACTGTCTAGGAACGTAAGTACAGGAGCCGTGGCAGCATCTGCCCCCTTCACTCGAGACCGCATCAGCCCTGGAACAAGAACAAGAGAATAAGCGAACATATAAACTTTACCTATGACATATACATATAAAACCTTGTTTAGACTGCGGGAAGGAACTTTTCAGTCTCATTCTGGCAGGATAAACAATAATTTTATCAATTGGGATGTTGTACCTAGTCGCTATTTACTTACAGACTTACACTTGCCAGCTGTTTTGGTGGTGTAGTAGTCAACACGCGCGGGAAGGAACTTTTCAGTCTCATTCTGGCAGGATAAACAATAATTTTATCAATTGGGATGTTGTACCTAGTCGCTATTTACTTACACTTACCAGCTGTTTTGTTGGTGTAGTAGTCAACACACTTGCCTGGTAATTATCAGGAGAGCGGTGTTAAAGGACTCTTTGTTAAAGGATTAGGTACTTACCAATGAATACCTATTCACTAACAAGCCATTCTTTACCATAACTTACCCTCTCTTTTATCATTGCGAAGAACTGAAACTTTCTCAATTCTCTCCAATTCCTCTCCATCGGAGGCTGAAAAACAGAAAAAAACATTTCATAAGTGAAACTTAGGTAAACGTTTGGAAAAAAGGTTTTACATATTCGGTTTTTCTTCTGATAGAATATCTCATTGTCTCCCAAAATACACATATCTACCAGAATATCCAATTAAGTCCCAAAATACACATACATATCTACCAATTAAGTCCCAAAATACACATATCTACCAGAATATCCAATTAAGTCGCAAAATACACATATCTACCAATTAAGTCCCAAAATACACATATCTACCAAGTTTCAAGTCAAGCAGCCCAGTAAAACGTAAGCGTGATTCAAAAGCTCAAATGTAATTTACAATATTTAACCCATAGCTACATACAGAGATCTTAAATGAAGCCATTCGTACTAGGTATGTACCTAACTTACACAAATAGATAGATAGATGTGTACTTACGAGAGATAAGATGTTTATTAGGAGTAGGTATGTAGGTAAAGTTAGGTTATAATAATTATCTACTTATACTTACGATCATCACTAAAATCATCGACTAGAATAATTTCTTTCAACAGATGAGCCGGTGTCCTGTTGATGATACTGAAAAATAGAAAGCAAAAATAATGACGTCAGTAAAACCTCGTTATGAACCTGAACTTTCTGCTTACGATACTTTCTAAAGGACAAGATTATTTCGATATCGCGGTCATAAATAAATACGTAGGTCATAAATATCATAAATATGTAAGTCAGTATGTACACCATCATTTCTGGAATTTTTCCTCCATCAAGAATATTTCCATCAAAAATAGAGACAACAGACGACTAGAAAACCAAAGATGGTAGATATCTTGAAGACAAACAATATGAGTTTTAAGCTGGCACCAAAAAGTGTTTAGAATTATTTTCAAGACACCAGAAAAGGCTGTCAGATTAAAGGAATGTTTATGCAAACTGTCGGAATTTTTTTGCATTCGAGTGTAGTGTCCTCTGATCTGCTCATCTTTACTGATCATCCCCAGTGATATTCAATAAGTTCTCCACGATTGTTGTCAGTCCAATGTTCTCATTCCTAGAATTTGTGAACTCTTACCGCAAGTCTAGTTACCCGTGGAACCAATACTAATCTATACGAGGAAAATCAAATGAAATCAGAACATACCCAGTATACATAATATACATATGTACAATGTACATTCATATGCATACCCAGTATACATAATATACATATGTACAATGTACATACATATGCATACCCAGTATACATAATATACATATGTACAATGTACATACTTATTATGTACAATGTATGGGAGATGGGTTAATATAAGATCCCAACAGCAAAATGAAGAGACATCACCCTGATGAGAAGAATGAAGATTATTATCTAACGATGAGAAAGCGGAATGCAAAACGAGATATTGAGTGTGGGAGTACAGGGAAAATAACCAATAGGGAAGTATGATGGAGTGTCTTCACGAAACAAATCGACCAAAAGGCAAGTCTAGCGTTGATGTCTTGAGAATCAAAGCTAGGTGTGAGAAAGCGAAATGCAAAACGAGATATTGAGTGTGGGAGTACAGGGAAAATAACCAATAGGGAAGTATGATGGAGTGTCTTCACGAAGCAAATCGACTAAAAGGCAAGTCTAGCGTTGATGTCTTGAGAACCAAAGCTAGGTGCATATTGACACACAGTATGCAGATGTGCTGGGCACTGTCCATAGTTTAGTATCAACCTGTAGTCAGTCAATATAATCAAAAGGATTGTTCAGTTCATAATCCATATAAAAAAGGGATTAATTTTTAATCTTCCGAAGATTAACAACTTGAAGGGATCGGACGGCACCGTCTTCCATGTTCAAACTCCTTGTTGTATACCGACTTCCTCATAATCTAAGCGAAACTGCCCTTATTATGACAATTTCAATTTTTGTCATAATCCATCCCGACACTTGGCTCAGGCTTTTACTCCATTTTGAAGAAAGTGTTGAGGCTTCTCTTCTCTTCTTAGACTTACTTATAGTTAGTAGACCTAATCTCTCCTGGGGCTCCCATCTCCCGGAAACTTTCTCAATTCTCTCCAATTCCTCTCCATCGGAGGCTGAAAAACAGAAAGAAACATTTCATAGGTGAAACTTAGGTAAACGTTTGGAAAAAAGGTTTTACATATTCGGTTTTTCTTCTGATAGAATATCCCATTGTGTCCCAAAATACACATATCTATCAAGTTTCAAGTCAAGCGGCCCAGTAAAAGGTAAGCGTGATTCAAAAGCTCAAATGTAATTTACAACATTTAACCCATACCTACATACAGAGATCTTAAATGAAGCCATGCGTACTATGTACCTAACTTACACAAATAGATAGATAGATGTGCACTTACGAGACATAAGATGTTTATTAGGAGTAGGTATGTAGGTAAAGTTAGGTTATAATAATTATGTTCTTATACTTACGATCATCACTAAAATCATCGACTAGAATAATTTCTTTCAACAGATGAGCTGGTGTCCTGTTGATGATACTGAAAAATAGAAAGCACAAATAATGACGTCAGCAAAACCTCGTTATGAACCTGAACTTTCTGCTTACGATACTTTCTAAAGGACAAGATTATTTCGATATCGCGGTCATAAATAAATACGTAGGTCATAAATATCATAAATATGTAAGTCAGTATGTACACTATCATTTCTGGAATTTTTCCTCCATCAAGAATATCTCCATCAAAAATACAGACAACAGACTAGAAAACCAAAGATGGTAGGTATCTTGAAGACAAACAATATGAGTTTTAAGCTGGTACCAAAAAATGTTTAGAATTATTTTTAAGACACCAGAAAAGGTTGTCAGATTAAAGGAATCTTTATGCAAACTGTTCCAAATTTTTTGCATCAAGTGTAGTGTGCATCTAGTTTTGCTCAATTTTACTGATCATCCCCAGCAAATTCAATAAATTCTCCACGATTGTTGTCAGTCCAATGTTCTCATTCCTAGAACTTGTGAACTCTTACCGCAAGTCTAGTTACCCGTAGAACCAATACTAATCTATACGAGGAAAATCAAACGAGATCAGAGCATACCCAGTATACATAATATACATATGTACATACATAGGGTAAGTGTATTACCATTTATTCGCCCACTTAAAAAACATACCATTTATTGGCCCACCTGCCCACATTTATTTTTCTAATTTTTGTTTTTATGAGTACAATTTTTGAATAGCACTGGTTCGCTAGCATGGACTCTCACTCGTTTGCCATTAAACATAATAAGATGGTTACCGACCAGCGACCTAGAGCTCATATCCTACATACAGTCGGCATAAAATAGAACCAAGAGGAAGGCATAACTATGAAAGCAGAAGTATAAATAGAAGCTTAAGACATAAAGTATGATTTAGAGCACCAGCGGTGCGCAAAACTAGAAAATGCGGCATCCATTGAGAGAACTTTGCCATCAACCAATTTTTTCATTTTTTTTTTTTTTAGTAACAATAAAGAACGAAATGTTTTTCAAAAGTCCCTTTTTGGTACAATATTACCAACAGCAAAATCAGTAAATAACATCCAGCTGAGATCTGTTTATTGAGCCTCGACCTCTTTGACTACTGTAGGGAGTAGCGAGCTTAGGGGTTTCCAAATTATAAATGGCCGCGACCCGCATTAAACTGAGGGGGTACACACATTGAAAACCCCTGAAAATAGAGATGAATAACCCCAAACTCTTCTTCTTCTCTTGCTCCAATTGCCTCACAAGTTTCTAAGTTCAGTGAAACCAGAACTTAACGACTCGGGGAACTTAAAATCCAAGTGATTAGTGAAACACAAGTGATCACTCAGCAGAACGTGTGAAATGGGAGGCAACCAAGAGCCTTATGAGTTTAATTGCTCGGGTAAATTGACGTTGGTAGTGAAACACAAGTGATCACTCAGCAGAACGTGTGAAATGGGAGGCAACCAAGAGCCTCATGAGTTTAATTGCTCGGGTAAATTGACGTTGAACGTGTGAAATGGGAGGCAACCAAGAGCCTCATGAGTTTAATTGCTCGGGTAAATTGACTTTGATGCAGTGATTACCTGAGATATAGAATTGTAGCACATATTATCTTTGGAGTTTGAACATGGAAGATCCTCAAACTCTTGGATCTCTTTAGGAAGTGAGTTTTGGCAAAGTTCCTCTTATTTGTAGATCCTCAAACTCTTGGATCTCTTTAGGAAGTGAGTTTTGGCAAACACGTGTGAAATGGGAGGCAACCAAGAGCCTCATGAGTTTAATTGCTCGGGTAAATTGACTTTGATGCAGTGATTACCTGAGATATAGACATTGTAGCACATATTATCTTTGGAGGGAAGATCCTCAAACTCTTGGATCTCTTTAGGAAGTGAGTTTTGGCAAACTTCCTCTTATCTTAAAATCCGTAGAATATAGAATATGATAGAGCACAGGTATCTTTGGATTGTAGATCCTCAAACTCTTGGATCTCTTTAGGAAGTGAGTTTTGGCAAACTTCCTCTTATCTTAAAATACGTAGAATCTAGAATATGATAGAAGATAGAGCACAAGTTAAGTTGTTTTTTGCCCTACGAAGAGGGAATGAAATTATTCAACCATTAGAAAGTGAAGCCCTTTGCCAGTTACCTGCCTTTTTAAAACTACTAGAAAAATCTCAACTCTGAGGCGGATTTCACATCCAGACTGCAACTTGTAGTATACGGCAGTTTTCATGTTGAGGGCTGCATAGTCTTATGGGCCTATTCACACTTAAACTTAAGGCCCATAAGACTATGTAGCCATCAACATGAAAACTGCCGTATACTACAAACTACAAGTTGCAGTCTAGATGTGAAATCCGCCTGACACTTTGATATAAGTTTAAGTTTTATGTTGAGGGCTACATAGTCTTATGGGCCTATTCACACTTGAACTTAAAGTTCAAGTGTGAACAGGCCCCTAAGACTATGTAGCCATCAACGTGTAAGTTCAAGTGTGAATAGGCCCATAAGACCATGTAGCCCTCAACATGAAAACTGCCGTATACTACAAGTTGCAGTCTAGATGTGAAATCCGCCTGACACTTTGATTTAAGTTTAAACCTACATACCTAAAGTAGGGGAAGTGGAATGAAAAACACGCGTCGGGTTCGCATCGCACCCACGTCGGAATGAAAAACAGACCTTACAAGTTGCAGTCTAGATGTGAAATCCGCCTGACACTTTGATATAAGTTTAAGCCTACATAGATTGGCCTTGCTCGGCGTAGCTTAACATAGGTGACGCTAAAACCGGTCTTAAATGATCGACTGAAGTGTTATCTAAAACTTTCTCGCTAGTTTTGGCATATCCACTAATTTCTATAATAGTTAAGAAAGATGTTTGGAGTTTTGGCATTTCCACAAATTTTGTCATTAAACCTAAGGAGTTTTGGCATCTCCACCAAGATTTGCAATAAAACGTAAGGAGTTTTGGCGTCTCCACTAATATTTCTATCCTGGTTGATATAAATGTTTGGAGTTTTGGAATCTCCACTAAATTACATCCTACGATATCTTCATGAAACTTTTTAAAATATGGTACTAACTTGAATTGTAATTTTATTACGATACCAACAAGGAGTTTGGCATCTCCAATAATAAGTTGTCTCAAAATGAAATTTTGGCATTTTCACTCATTTCTTCTAAGGCAGGTAGGTAAGTAGGTATGTTCTAACATGATATAGGTGCATACCTATGTAGGTATACCTATGTGCATACCTATGTAGGTATGCACCTAAGTAGGTACGTGCCAAATAAAAAATTAAAATAAAAACCTAAATTAAAAATAATAATATATACCTATCTTATATTACAAAATCAAGATCCATTCACTTTTTCACATTTCATATTCACACACTGATCGCTCTATCTCCTGAACCACAACACCTAGAAAGCTGAAATTTGGTAGGAATATTTATTTCCTTTTATGGTCTAGGTGTGCAATAAACAAGCTGGGTCCGTCCCTCCGGGAATTTTTTAGCCCGTAGTTTATTCGATCGTGATTAGAGAAAATCAGTACCTATGTACCTACCTAATTTGTTAGCCTACATAGCCAATTGATAATAATCAGCCAATAATTTACAAAATCCCAGAGGCTAGAGGTAATTCAAATCATCACATCATAGTGTACACAGCAGGCGACACCACGAAATTATCTTTGTACACAATAATCACAAAAAACAACACAGAGATCTACGAACTCGTCAAAATTCAACATGTCTGACAACAGCACAAGCTCCCAATCCAATAGAAGTTTGCTGTACAATTACACCAGCTCATTTCTCAACTACTTGTACGGGACAGTGTTTAAACCTGATGAGGAATCACAGATACAGGACAAAACACCACAGAGGAATGTAACACACAAGAGTAATGTAGCACCACAGAGTAAAGTCTACGATAAAGCGAAACCTGGTAAAGACACGGAGAAGAAAATATCCGACCTAAAAATTTACACCTCTGACACTCCAAGTGTGATAGACACACTAAGAGCGAACTTTGAAGACGCCAAAGCTTACACCAACTACGCTCTAGAACAGATAAGCAGCCTAACGAACCAAGTCCAAGAGACTTGTGATCCATACTTGCAACCTGTGAAACGTCTGGGAAGCATTACCAACCAAGCTCTACATTCGGAAGCAGCCGAGAAAGTGAAGGACGTTATACAACTGAAAATCTTGAACGGCCTTGAGAATACTATCCGGACAACGCGTCTGTCTTATCAAATATACAAGTATGGGGACAATACTCTCGGTGTTGAAGAAATGAAAAATGCCAACAGCAAAATGAAGAGACATCACCCTGATGAGAAGAATGAAGATTATTATCTAACGATGAGAAAGCGGAATGCAAAACGAGATATCGAGTGTGGGAGTACAGGGAAAATAACCAATAGGGAAGTATGATGGAGTGTCTTCACGAAACTAATCGACCAAAAGGCAAGTCTAGCGTTGATGTCTTGAGAACAAAAGCTAGGTGCATATTGGCACAAGTATGCAGATGTGCTGGGCACCTGTTCATAGGTTTAGTATCAACTGTAGTCAGTCAATATAATCCAAAAGGATTTGTTCAGTTCATAATCCATATAAAAAAGGGATATTTTTAATCTTCCGAAATTTAACAACTTGAAGGGATCGGACGGACACGTCTTCCATGTTCAAACTCCTGTGTATACCGACTTTCCTCATTAATCTAAGCAAAGCGAAACTGCCCTTATTATGACAATTTCAATGTTTGTCTAATCCATTCCCGACACTTGGCTCAGGCTTTCACTCCATTTTGAAGAAGTAGTGTTGAGGCTACTCTTTCTCTTCTTAGACTTATTTATAGTTAGTAGACCAATCTTCCTGGGGCTCCCCATCTCCTGATGAGGTTCTTAGGGCTAGATGATGATAAGTCTAATTAAAATCAAAGTTGATTATTCCGTGGACAGTTGGAGTCTTACCTGACTACTGATCTCAACAGGGCAGACCTGGCTTCATTGTGGAAAGTTATGATCACGCTGGTTGCAGGTAAATCCCTGGGCAGTGCGTGACGCGTACATCTGCAAAACAAAATAGTAAGATAAGATTAAGATTTGATTTATCTGTAATAAATTCAATTTTTTACAAGAAGAAAACAAAATAATATTAAATAATAATAGTACTTTTGAGTGGAACGTAATAGGCGAGGTTAACACCGAAGGCTTTTTCTACCACCTGACCCTTACAGCTCCATTATTATGTGGTCAAATCATCAAATGAGGATAAAATTTCATGCCTCGGCTAGGATTGAACCCAAGACCTCCTGTTTACCAGATGAGTTGACCACAACGTCTCCGAGACAGGGATTTTACTTCAAATCCCATCGACTATATTAATATTGTTTCAGCCTCAATAACTCAAATAAAATGCAAACTAATATGACTTCGCTCCTGGGTAGCAAAAAAGGTGAAAACGACTACGTAGGTGCCCATGAAACATTGTAGGAATAGCTTCAAGCTACTGAACAGCAATCATAGATCATTGCAAGCTTACCTAAGATTACTCTTATACTTAGATATAAGTATGTATACTAGTTATACTTTGATAAAAATAGAATTATTGCAAGTTATTCCAAGTACACGAGAGAAGAAAGTAAAATTAATTCCGACGTGCAATGCTCTCTGCTCGCCATGGAACTTGTGAAGGTTTCACTCAAGGATAACAAGAAAAATATTTGCAACTACATTAAGATTGGTACAAACCCAAACCGATTTGTCTACAAATTTATCTCACAACCTTGTCTTTCGGCGGATCGAACGCACGGCAAGTCTATGCAGAATGCATGTCTGAAATTTGCGTACACAGGAAAGATCTGTGGAAAGACATAGTTGCGAGACCAAGTTGGAAGATAAGTTTGGAGAAAAATCGTTGCGTGTGTGCTGGGCTTTAAACTCAATCATTTTGTAACATTTTCATTCAGTCTCCTTTTACCAAATGGTTCAAACCAGAAACATACTTGTAGGTAGTGCTTCTTGTACAATAAGGCAGTTTGCACTTTCGCAATCATTCTGTTAGAGAAGAATTTTCTTTGTTACCATTATTTATACTTGGCGGGATGGCTTACACTTATTTATACTTACGCGGGATGCCTCGTGTCGGGTACGTCCCGGTTACTAGGCGTATTATCACTAGCAGCCTGGTTGTATTTGTTACTCTCATACGGGTCTTGGCCCGGCCTTAGAGCCCCTTTCTCCAGATAAGCGCTCTCATCAAAGTATCGCACGTCCACCTGAAATAGACACACAAAGAAGTGAGTACACTGAGGAAAAAACCAAGGTGTCGAAAGCCCAATCGAGTGACTGAGTTCCAGAACTCTAATATATCAAGAAACTCGACACTTTAATATAGCATTCCAGCATCCTATATCAGGGGAAACAACCCAGCAATATCGTGATTCTGACTTTCTGTGTGATTCCTAAAATGTGGGGGGGGGGGACACTGTTACTTCACAAATAATTGAACGCAGGTCACTCAAATCGTGCTGATGGTTACGTGGTTATCATTGTCCATTCTGGAATTACGGTGGTTACTCATTGTTCCATTCTTGTACTAAGGTGGTTATCATAGTTCCATTCTTGTTACGGGTGGTTATCGATTGTCTCCATCTTTAGGTGATATTACGGTTGGTTATCATTGTTCCATTTTGAAAAATCCACAAATTTGTTCCATTTTTGAAAATCCCCCTTGCTATCCCACGATCTTCAAACCGTCATCCTAGCTCTCTGAG
>NW_007381012.1:0-4971 GCF_000475195.1 Diaphorina citri | reverse complement strand
AAGAAGAAAGAAACCATCTCCTTAGGCTATTTTCCGCTTAAAGCAAAAAAAAAAAGCATGACAAAAAAACAAAAACCATTTTGAACATTATGAATTCAAAGCCCCATGCCAGAGAGAAGAGAAAAAGAGAGAGAGATAGAGAAGAAACTAGAGAGATAGAGAAGCAAAGAGAGAGAGAGATAGAGAGAAAGAGAGAAAGAGATTGATTGATTGATTGATTGATTTGAATATAACCATTTATTTATTTTTTAAAGTTGTTTTACAATAAAAACGATCTCCTAAGCTAATACTTAACTTATGAGAGATCGCTCTCATCTCATAAGTTATCACAATCTTGCCTATCTATATTTCTATGAACATTACTTATTTACTTATCAGGGAGGAGGGAGGAGAGAGAGAGAGAAAGAGAGAATTAAAGAATTTACAGGAAAGAAAGATTTTGAAATTTCCCAAGTTCTTTAGAATCCATCACAGAAAGGTGTATGGGCAGTCCCTCTCACATTTGCTCTTAATTGCAGTCTGGCACGAAACACGGATAGTGGAATGGATAATTAATTAATTATAATTAGACTGCAAAGTCACAAACCCAGCACATTGAATCACAAAGTTTATATTCGATTCTAAAGAACATTAATGACGGATAAACGGATATCTGAGAATCTTGAACTCGATTACCAAGTCCAAACATCGAGAATGAATACATCATGGATCTCAGGGAATCGTGAACACAAATCAAACTAGGAAGAGCAAGATTATTTGACAGATTAATTGCATATTTTATTCGGAATAATTGCATATTTCATTCGCGGTTGATCTGATCTTTGAAAGCATCTTGTAATTTCTCCCATGTCGAAGAGAAGAATTAAAAGCAATTCTAGCAAAGGATTAGGTTTCAGGGGTTTCCTGATGCTCGTACCGATTGGCTTGATTTTCATGGATCCAGAGAAAAATTTCAAAGAAGCTGAAGCTAGGGCAAGAAATTTTTGATAAAGTTGGATCACTTTGAGTCCCAAATTTTCCATCTTCACCCCATATCTTGTGTGTATTGTTGTATTTCCTCTTTTATTGCTAGGCAAGTAATGGAGGGTATATTCGTATAAGCTTAACCCGAATTTTAGGGCTGTTGCCCGAAGTGTGTTTCTACCTTGAAGCCTCAGACTCCGTATACTATGTTGTGGTAATATCTATTAGTAAGCAATAGAGTGAATAGAGGGTGGTACAATTGCACAGATATACACACAGGATGCAAGTTATTACTTTGTTTCAAGGTACATATTTATGTCCTACATATCAAAGTTGATTATTCCGTGGACAGTTGGAGTCTTACCTGACTACTGATCTCAACAGGGCAGACCTGGCTTCATTGTGGAAAGTTATGATCACGCTGGTTGCAGGTAAATCCCTGGGCAGTGCGTGACGCGTACATCTGCAAAACAAAATAGTAAGATAAGATTAAGATTTGATTTATCTGTAATAAGTTCAATTTTTTACAATAAGAAAACAAAATAATATTAAATAATAATAGTACTTTTGAGTGGAACGTAATAGGCGAGGTTAACACTGAAGGCTTTTTCTACCACCTGACCCTTACAGCTTACAGCTCCATTATTATGTGGTCAAATCATCAAATGAGGAAAAAAATTTCATGCCTCGGCTAGGATTGAACCCAAGACCTCCTGTTTACCAGATGAGTTGACCACAACGTCTCCGAGACAGGGATTTTACTTCAAAACGCATCGACTATATTAATATTGTTTCAGCCTCAGTAACTTAATAAAATGCAAACTAATATGACTTCTATCTTCCAAGCTCCTGGGTAGCAAACAAGGTGAAAATGACTACGTAGGTGCCCATGAAACATTGTAGGAATAGCTTCAAGCTACTGAACAACAATCATAGATCATTGCAAGCTTACCCAAGATTACTCTTATACTTAGATATAAGTATGTATACTAGCTATACTTTGATAAAAATAGAATTATTGCAAGTTATTCCAAGTACACGAGAGAAGAAAGTAAAATTAATTCCGACGTGCAATGTTCTCTGCTCGCCATGGATCTTGTGAAGGTTTTACTCAAGGATATGTTAAGGCGGTCTCTTCCTGATCCCTTGTGTGCCGCGTCCATTTTAATTTAGGACTATTGCACTCAAGGGTAACAAGAAAAATATTTGCAACTACATTAAGATTGGTACAAACCCAAACCGATTTGTCTACAAATTTATCTCACAACCTTGTCTTTCGACGGATCGAACGCACGGCAGGTCTATGCAGACTGCATGTCTGAAATTTGCGTACACAGGAAAGATCTGTGGAAAGACATAGTTGCGAGACCAAGTTGGAAGATAAGTTCGGAGACAAATCGTTGCGTGTGTGCTGAGCTTTAAACTGAATCATTTTGTAACATTTTCATTCAGTCTCCTTTTACCAAATGGTTCAAACCAGAAACATACTTGTAGGTAGTGCTTCTTGTACAATAAGGCAGTTTGCACTTTCGCAATCATTCTGTAACTGTAAGAGAAGAAATTTCTTTGCGAAGGGTCTTGTTTCCATTCGATCTGTCATGACCATGACTCATGACTAGTCCTGGAATTATGCGGTTTGGTCATTTGCCATAAAAAATTGTGAGTTGTGAGCGAAGGGTCTTGTTTCCATTCGATCTGTCATGACCATGACTCATGACTAGTCCTGGAATTATGCGGTTTGGTCATTTGCCATAAAAAAATTGTGAGTTGTGAGATACTTTTATAATTATTATCAAGAATATCAAGTTTATCTTCTGTAACAAAGTTGCAGCAACCAACCCTTATCTCGGCCGTAGAGTATGGGATTTTATCACTGAAATCAATCTGCTATCCAAATATGTACGTACATGTTTTCAAAAATACTCTGTCTCTTGAGTTTATAATTATTATCAAGAATATCAAGTTTATCTTCTGTAACAAAGTTGCAGCAACCAACCCTTATCTCGGCCGTAGAGTATGGATTTTATCACTAAAATCAATCTGCTATCCAAATATGTACGTACATGTTTCCAAAAATACTCTGTCCCTCTTTCATTCAACGATACTTGGTATTGGTAAAGGTAGGACCATCGGCTTTAATAAACGCCCTTGGTCACTGCGACCTGGTTAGATCTTTTGTGACATTTCAACGATACTTACACACACGTCCCTCTTTTTCAGACCCCTCTGCCACAATTAATGATCATCAATAAAACCCAATTTTCACCTACGACCTGGCACCTACAGGATTGTCTAATTCGTCTACTTATTACCATCCCTGATAACACTCGTACGTCAGTGTCTCGGTCAAAGTACAGACAACATGCTTAAGTCAACCAAACCGTTTGTTTGAATGAAATCTGCTGGATTGGCAAATATTTTGCTCTCTGTTGACTCTTTGTTCATTGAGCTCTGATAAGTCAACCAAACCGTTTGTTTGAATGAAATCTGCTGGATTGGCAAATATTTTGCTCTCTGTTGACTCTTTGTTCATTGAGCTCTGAGTCTAATTGTCTTTCATTGACAAAATCTGCGTAGAATTTCGGCTAGCTCTGGACTTCTCATTGCTTGCTCCTAATTTATGTGAGAAACATATTTATCATTTGATTCACAAAATAAATATACTTAAGCAAGTGTTTCTGATTATCACTGTTCCGAAAAATAGTGGAGATATACCCAACCCAGATTAAGAAACGCTCAGGCAGCCTAATAGCTTGGAGAGTGGCACGCTTGTCCTCTTTAAGCGCCAGTTCGCGGGTTCGATTACCGCCCGGGGCGATTTTTATCCTAAAAAAGATCAGGTTCGTTCTCGGAAAGGCTGGCTTTTTTCTATCCTTTCCATCTCTTCGATTTCGGGACGATAAGAACTCAGTAGCTCAGTTCTCGCTATCAAGGGCTTTTGTTGAACACTATCTCGAGAGAAAAATGCACCACACGTTCACATTTCCATAGAGAAAAGAAGGGCGGGAGAGAAGGTGAGAAGAGAAGAGAGGGAAGAGAAGCAATATACGCAATGTACCTCTAAAATCAAGGGCTTTTGTTGAACACTATCTCGAGAGAAAAATGCACCACACGTTCACATTTCCATAGAGAAAAGAAGGGCGAGAGAGAAGGTGAGAAGAGAAGAGAAGCAATATACGCAATGTATACCTCTAAAATACTCTATGTACCAACTTTCCTGAAGGAGAAAAGCAACGAAGCAAACCAGGAAAAAAGTGGAACAGTAGAACATGAGTAGGTACTCTGAAAAATAAGAAAACACGAAGAAAAGGAACCCCGCCTTCCGAATATGAAAAGAGATGAGAAGGTAAGAGAAAAGAGAGGAGAGAGGGAAGAAGAGAAAGCATGTTTGACGGAATACTTATATTGAGATACTTTGTATGTCCCCAGGGGGGAAAAAGACGGAAGGATAGGAGGGAGAGAGGGAGGGAAAGGAGGGGAAAAAAGGGGAAAAAAGGATGGTGCTTATTGTTTTGTTAATATTACCTATTAGTTCTTTGTTGGTACTTATTGTTGTGTTAATATTATCCATTAGTTCTTTGTTGGTGCTTATTGTTTTGTTAATATTACCTATTAGTTCTTTGTTGGTACTTATTGTTGTGTTAATATTATCCATTAGTTCTTTGTTGGTACTTATTGTTGTGTTAATATTATCTATTAGTTCTTTGTTGGTACTTATTGTTGTGTTAATACTATCTTGACACATGGCGTCTACAAGTCTGCCAAAAGAACCAGGGACCGTGATTAGAGTTCCGAGACGGAAGGCGCGGGTTCAATCCCACCCTAGGTATAGAACTTTATCCTCAACATTGTTTGAGAATTCGACCGCAATAAATGGTAGTAGCCTAGTAGCCTATTGCTGGAGTAAAGGGACTCTTTAGTCCTACTTGAGCAGTAAAAAACCTCTTCTCATAGCGGCCTCCGGACTGAAACGTCTTAAGGTAGGATCACAGGATAGAAAATCTGGCA
>NW_007381011.1:10379-27700 GCF_000475195.1 Diaphorina citri | reverse complement strand
CTGTTTTTAGTGCCAAAACACGTTTAGAGGTCCCTAGAGCCTAAATCCAAAGTTTTGGTCATTGATCCGTGTGTGTGTCTGTGTCAATAAAATATGTACATATGAACTCCCATTCAGGTACCCTCAAAAAAGCCAGTGTTATTGACAGGACTGGTTTTGTCTCAGTTTTACGTCCTCCAGCGAGACGGCTATTTTAAGGTTACTAATAGGTGGCATCAGCCAATTGGTGCTCCATCAGCCATTCTGCAAGGTACAGTAGTCAAAGCCAGTAGAAAGTTGGTTTGGTTCATTATTTTGTCCACGTCCCTTTTCATTACTGGAAGAAGTTGTGGTTACTGGTGAGATCATCTAACCTATTTTTGAAGTTGTTTACTGAGGCTGCCATCACAACATAATGGGGTAGACGGTTCCAATCATCAAAGGCGCGGTTGGTGAGAAAGTTGGATCGTTGCATTTTATATGTTCTTTGTTTTGCCAGTTTTAGAGGATATCCACGTCTGATGTTGGGGTTGAAAGACAGGGTCTAAGGTTGAATGGTACTTCCCAGTTGCCAATTTGTGTATTTCTATTAAGTCACCTCTTTTTCTTCTTTCATAGTGTGTAGTTAGATTCAGTATTTCAAGTCTATCTTCATAACTTTTATTTTTGATGCGTTTGTTACTCTTTGTAGTCTTTGTAGATTGTCTTTGGATACTTTCTAACAGGTTGATATCTTATATGTAGTATGGATTCCAGACCACATTGGCATGTCTTAAAATAAGATTTGTAGACCGTGCATAGAGCATTATTGGTGAGGTTGTGGAATACTTTCTTGGTGAGGTATAATTTTGACTTGGCTTATTCTTAGTCACATTCAGTATGTGTTCTTCTCACTTTAGGTTTTGATTGATAGTTACACCGAGATCTGTGTGATTTTGTGAGAGTCCAAAAAGTATTCTTTATGAGGGTTATTATTACCAATGTGGATCACACAACATTTTTCTATATTAAGGTTAGTTTCCATTTCAAGGTCCAATGATAGATTACTGAAAAGGTTGATGACATACTGTCGTATAGGAGTGGGTTGCCAAAGAATTTCAGGTCGTCGGCAAAGTATGTGTCGTCGATGTTGCAGTTTGCCAATTCTTCTTGGAGGTCGCAGATGTATATTAGAAAAAGTAGGCTGCTTAGAGGAGATCCTTGACCAACACCGCTTGCAATTGGTAAACTGGTTAATTGGATGACGTTTGATTGCCAACTGTGACCACGAACTATTTTTCCAGTTTAGCAGTTTCTCTTAATCCCGTTTAGCAACTTTCCTCTTACTCCGCAATGATAAAGTTTTGATTTTAGGAGTTCAACGGATACTTTATCAAAGGCCTTGGAGAAATCTATACATATATAAAAGAGAAATATGGACGGGTCATGTATGTATGTAAGTATGTCTGTCCGAATTGTTTAGAGAAAACTATGATAGATATCAAAAAAGTGTAAACGAAGGCCCCCAGTAAAATAGATCAGTTGCGCTTCAGGAGTGCAATGAGGGGAGAGTAAGGTAGGTACTACGTGAAGGAGGAGCACACAAATTATGAAGTGAATAAAAGGCGGGGTAGTCGGGTAGTCGGGGTACAAAATTGATTTCTAATCTTTTTTGAGGTGGGTTGTGGGATGCCCGTTTTGTTCAATGTTTTGAGCACTTGATTTATTTTGGGAGGAACTACTTGGCGGGGTCATTTTTATACCATGAAGTGGTATTTTTTGTGGGGATCTCATAACTTTTTGCAGAAACTTACCATAATATGACGAATGAGCACAGCGCGACAAAGGCAATAGGCATAGTAAGATCATTTGGTAAGGTTTGGGTTATTTCTGAGTGAAAAACACCATCATAGTAATATCATTGGGTAAGATTTAGTAAGTTCGGGCCGTTTCCGAGTGAAAAATACCATAATAACATCATTGGATAAGTTTTAATAAGTTCGGGTCATTTCCGAGTTAAAAATACCATAATAACATCCTTGGGTAAGTTTTGGTAAGTTCCGATCATTTCCGACTGAAAAATTAAACAGTAACATCATTGGGTAAGTTTTGGTGAGTTCGGATCATTTCCGAGTGAAAAACATCATAGTAACATTATCATTTCCGAGTTAAAAATACCATAATAACATCCTTGGGTAAGTTTTGGTAAGTTCCGATCATTTCCGACTGAAAAATTAAACAGTAATTTGTAATTTGTAATTTGTAATAATAATAATTATATCTTGTTGGTCCTTGCTTGACTTTCATGTTGGTCCTAACCAACTTTGGATATTATTATATGTATCTATCACCCGATCAGGTAAAAACCGGCATCGGCAATTAAGAAGAAAAGCAGTCTTTAATCAGATGCAAGGCCAAATATACCTACCCTTTGTGGTACCTATCTACTGAAATCAGAAATGATATCTCTTCAGTTTTAATGTTTCGTCATTGCAATAAATTTTCCTTTTATACCGTAACTGGTAATATTATGGGTTGGGTAGGGTGTTATCCATTATGGAGTACCTATGTTATCCTTTTAGTGTTCAATTCAAACTGCAGCATTCCGCGGGTAATACTTGCAAACCCGGCAAAATCCCACGCGGGATTAACCAAATCCCGTTTGAGATTCCGCGGGATTCAAAAGCTTGAGGGATTACGATCCCTACACACCTAGGACTGGTCCTAAGACGTAACCAACATTAAAAACTGACATTAAAAGAAGAAAATCAAGTCTTTTTTCACGTTGTCTTTTGCTGGAAATGCTGGAGTCTAGCGCTCGTAGAGTAAACAATTAAACATCCCAGCTACCGTCTCAAACACCCTTCCATCATCACTATCACCCTTAGCCACACCATTCATACCACAAACTGTCTTGCAAGTAAGAACAAGCAATCTCTCACCTCATGCAACTCCATTCCATCCTAATTATCCATCACCTAATCTGATAGAGCTACCCAATCCCAACTTACCCTACACTAATCCTATATCTACCAACATCCATATAAATCCTATATCTACTGTATTTGATTATGATTCAATTAACACTAACACTAATCATATACCACCTATGGTACGAGTATCTAATATCCTACCTACTTCCTACTCTATACCCAACTTCTCTCCTCCCACTCCTCCAAAACTCCCACCTTCTCGCTCAAAGACCCGCCGACGCCCCTCCACACTGACCGTTCTACATCACAACATTCAAAGTCTCCGACATAAAATACCTTCAATAGAAACATTTCTAAATTCACTTAATGAAGATCATGGGCTGAGCCCTGATATCCTATGTTTCTCTGAAACATGGTTGAGTCCGCGAACGGTGAACTGTGTAAACATTCCTGGCTTTGTCAATGTGTCTAGTTATCCTATGTTTCTCTGAAACATGGTTGAGTCCGCGAACGGTGAACTGTGTAAACATTCCTGGCTTTGTCAATGTGTCTAGTTTCACGTAAAGTATCTTCAATAGAAACATTTCTACATTCACTTAATGAAGATCATGGGCTGAGCCCTGATATCCTATGTTTCTCCGAAACATGGTTAAGTCCGCGAAATGTGAACTGTGTAAACATTCCTGGCTTTGTTAATGTGTCTAGTTTCTATCGTCAGGAGCGTCATGGTGGAGGTGTGTCGGTGTTTGTGCGCGACTCTGATTTTGTTCCTCTCTCTTTGGATGTGGATCCTGTGGAATTTAGCTTTGCGTTTTGTGCTGCTACCTCTGTAAATCGAGATATAGCTGTTATCTGTGTCTATAGATCCAACAACCCAGAGTCTGTTATCGACGTTTTCTTTGAGGGGATTGAAAAGCTTTTCAGTCTACTCACAGATTATCGTTATTTAATAGTCTGTGGTGATTTTAACATAGACACTCTTGTTCGTAGTACGGCACTCTCTACATTTCGTACCATCCTTAACTTATTTAATATAAAAACCTGTATTAGCAGCCCCACTCGTATTACAAATACAACAAAATCTTGCCTTGACAACATTTTGGTCAACTTTCAGCCAAAAAGTCTAATCAATGACGAGTTGAATATTTTCAGTGGTCTTAGCGATCACCAATACGCGCAGATCATTTCCTTCCATACGAACGTCACAAGAACAGAGAGAGTTTTCACTAGGAAGTTCAGTCCCCATCAAATTGAATCTTTTGTCCAATCCTTGAGTGTAGTAGACTTTTCACCTGTGTATACTCTCTCCAATGTTGACGATCAGGTAAACTGTTTTTACCACCTATTTCTCCAACCTTTCAACACTCACTTTCCATACAAGGTCTCAACTGTCGGAGGTCCTAGGAAAAATAAATGGATGACAAAAGGTATTTCTCGTTCTTGTGCTCATAAACGTTCTTTGTTCAATCTTTGTCGTCAAACTTCTGATTCTACTATCCATACCTATTACAAGAACTATTGTAAAATCCTCACAAGAGTTATCCGAAAATTAGGTAGGTACAAAGGTATTCTTTAACCACGATCGAATAAACTACGGGCTAAAAAATTCCCGGAGGGACGGACCCAGCTTGTTCTTTTACTAAAATATTCTAAACCGTTGCGAAGCACGGGTAACCTGCTAGTCAAAGTATAAAATGTACCCCACAAAAAATACCACTTCGTGGCATAAAAAAGACCCCGCCAAGTCGTTCCTCCCAAAATAAATCAAGTGCTCAAAAAATTGAACAAAACTGAAACTGGCATCCCACACCAAAAAAGTTTAGAAATCAATTTTGTACCCCGCCTTTTATTCACTTCATAATTTGTGTGCTCCTCCATCACGTAGTACCTACCTTTCTTTTCCCTCATTGCACTCCTCTTTCCTCTAATTTCACTTCTGCTTCACTGCATTGGCGGCGTGCCACCTACCTTTCTTACCTCTCATTGCACTCTTCTTTACTCTAATATCACTTCTGCTTCACTGCATTGGCGGCGTGCAATGCTTTAAACATTAAATCGATGGCACTCTGCCAATGCATTGAAGCAGAAGTGATATTAGAGGAAAGAGGAGTGCAATGAGGGGAGAGTAAGGTAGGTACTACGTGAAGGAGGAGCACACAAATTATGAAGTGAATAAAAGGCGGGGTAGTCGGGGTACAAAATTGATTTCTAATCTTTTTTGAGGTGGGTTGTGGGATGCCCGTTTTGTTCAATTTTTTGAGCACTTGATTTATTTTGGGAGGAACGGACTTCAATAAGAGGGACATAGTCTTAATCATGGCGGGGTCCAATGACATTCCGAACTTGTCACCTCATACCTTCGATAACGAACTCACTCGACTTACCAATATCTGTAAATCAACAAATGTAATATTTTCCAGTGTCCCCTACAAGTTCCATGCACCAAAACATAATACGAACATATTTGCTTCCAACCAACACATATTGAAACAAAGCTCCGTGTTCAAGTACCTGTACTTCGAATGTAACTTCTACCTCTCCAGGCGTATGTATACCAGGCACGGACTTCACTTCAATGCATTGGGGAAACAAACGTTCTGTGAAAAGTTCTCGTATGTTCTGTCATTCATCAATCTCTCTACTCATTCATTTCTGTTACCAACCCTGAAGGACCCGAAACCAAATTCTACAAACTGTCATTATAATTCTGTCCAAACATGTCTTAATGATTCCCAGACTGATGACACTCAATCCGAATTCGCAGAGAGTTCTGCAAATAGCTCTACGTTTTTTCTTGAAAATTTATAAAAAATTACGCTATCTCTATGGGTACGGGAGGTTCAGAGCCAAAGCTACTTTATGTCAATTAGTACCCCTAACCTCAGACTATTACCGCGCCTGGATTTGTTTTAGGTGGAATTACTATAAAATATTGTTTTACTATTATACTACTACATCTGTCTTTATCAATGAGCGTTTCTCTCCCTATCATTACCTGAACTTGATAGATAATGAACAAAATTTACGTGTTTACTACTACGATCTTGAACAAAGATCTAAACTATGTGAAGTATTGTATATTATACATTTAAGCTTTGGCTCCGTCTACCTCCGTAACAAAACGTGTTATGTACTTTTCTCTGTAAACTCTGTGATATCGCTTTATGTTTATGTCTTTCACTGTTTAATTAGATTCTTAGCCAGGACTGAACGAAATAATAGACTACATTGTTCACTAACAAATGAAAGCTCCTCGCTAGTAGCAAATAGGAGGTGTACTAACATGCTCTCTGTATTTGCTCGCCCATTCTATCCGAATAATGAGCAAAATCTTGGCTGTTCTATTTTTTACCCATCTTTATCTAGTCAATACCCATCTAGTCATTGTGAAATTAATTATCTTCCTGTTCACAAACCCCCACCTACCGTCTCAAACACCCTTCCATCATCACTATCACCCCTAGCCACACCATTCATACCACAAGCTATCTTGCAAGTAAGAACAAGCAATCTCTCACCTTATGCAACTCCATTCCATCCTAATCATCCATCACCTAATCTGATAGAGCTACCCAATCCTGACTTACTCAACATTAATACAAATCCTATTTCTACTGTGTCTGATTATGGTTCATTTAGCATTAGGACTAACACTAATCATATACCTATAGTATCTAATACCCTATCTACTTCCTACTCTATACCCAACTCCTCTCCCCCCACTACCCTACCTACGTCCTATCCTATACCTAACTTCTCTCCTCCAACTCCTCCAAAACTCCTACCTTCTCGCTCAAAGGCCCGCCGACGCCCCTCCACACTGACCGTTCTACATCACAACATTCAAAGCCTTCGACGTAAAGTATCTTCAATAGAAACATTTCTACATTCACTTAATGAAGATCATGGGCTGAGCCCTGATATCCTATGTTTCTCCGAAACATGGTTAAGTCCGCGAAATGTGAACTGTGTAAACATTCCTGGCTTTGTTAATGTGTCTAGTTTCTATCGTCAGGAGCGTCATGGTGGAGGTGTGTCGGTGTTTGTGCGCGACTCTGATTTTGTTCCTCTCTCTTTGGATGTGGATCCTGTGGAATTTAGCTTTGAGTTTTGTGCTGCTACCTCTGTAAATCGAGATATAGCTGTTATCTGTGTCTATAGATCCAACAACCCAGAGTCTGTTATCGACGTTTTCTTTGAGGGGATTGAAAAGCTTTTCAGTCTACTCACAGATTATCGTTATTTAATAGTCTGTGGTGATTTTAACATAGATACTCTTGTTCGTAGTACGGCACTCTCTACATTTCGTACCATCCTTAACTTATTTAATATTAAAACCTGTATTAGCAGCCCCACTCGTATTACAAATACAACAAAATCTTGCCTTGACAACATTTTGGTCAACTTTCAGCCAAAAAGTCTAATCAATGACGAGTTGAATATTTTCAGTGGTCTTAGGGATCACCAATACGCGCAGATCATTTCCTTCCATACGAACGTCACAAGAACAGAGAGCTTGAAATGTTTTCTCTATACAGTATACAGGGTCAATTAGTCAATATAGTACGTCTAGCGGTACTCGCGTTCAAATCCCCAGTGCCGGTTGCCGGAAACACCAGAGATTTACATCGGATCGGTTCCCATGTTCCCAAACTTTTTTCTACGCCCCCCTTTTTTTTCAGTTGTGAAGGGGCCGCGGCCCTTTACTATATTTTATGTGTCTCAACTTTACCCCCTCCCCAATTTAATAAATAAAAATGAATATTTGTATAAAATAAAAATGTTACTAAAGCAAAAATTACTTCTTTTTACCTACCTACTTTTTATTGCATTTTGTTGAATAATGGCCACCATAACGTCTGAATTAGTTAGAAAAATACTTTTTGACCTGCATATTATTTATTTTGTTGAAAAGGTCAATATTCTCACCTATCACAGCAATGCTTGATCAGGTTTTGGGCTCTCCTGGAAAATTGTGTAATAAGAAGATAATGATAATGTAGGTACCTACATGAAAATCATTTTTCATATTTTTATTTTATTTATTTATTTTATTTTTTTTTTCAACTATAAAATTATGAAAAAAGTAGCTATGGGCTATCCATAAAATATTTTTAAATTATGAAATTATGTACAAAAAAAATGACCACAGTGGGATTCGAACCCCCACCCCACCCGCTCAGCAGTTTGTCAGAGATCACACTTCACACTCCTTACCACTCAGACAGTCTGACTTCTGTCTCTATGTAGCACAAAACTTCCTTAAATTAACTCAAGCGATAATTAAGAATTTTTCCCCTAAGAGCTTGTTCACACTACACCGGAAACTTTTTTTTTTGCCAGAATCAGAAAAAAAAATGATCCTGGTGTTCTGTTCACACTGCAAAGTTTTTCCAGACTCGTTTTTATTTCTGATCGTAAACAGTACTATATCTCATGCATTTATTGCATTTCAGTATTTCAGTGATTTCAGTCTTTAAAAAGCAATTGGAGGTGATGGACGTGAATACAAATCAGAAAAAAAAATGATCCTGGTGTTCTGTTCACACTGCAAAGTTTTTCCAGACTCGTTTTTATTTCTGATCGTAAACAGTACTATCTCTCATGCATTTATTGCATTTCAGTATTTCAGTGATTTCAGTCTTTAAAAAGCAATTGGAGGTGATGGACGTGAATACGTTGATGGTTATGTACTGGTACAATCAGCAACGAAAGAAGAAAAGATCATCCGCGCAAAGGTACAACAGTATTGTAAAAAAATGTAAATGTAAATGTAATAATAGATTCTTGAGTGGAAGGCAACCACTAGGCGAGGTTAACGCCTTAGGCATGCTCTACCTGAATACGTTGATGGTTATGTACTGGTACAATCAGCAACGAAAGAAGAAAAGATCATCCGCGCAAAGGTACAACAGTATTGTAAAAAATGTAAATGTAATAATAGATTCTTGAGTGGAAGGCAACCACTAGGCGAGGTTAACGCCTTAGGCATGCTCTACCTCCTAAGTCCTAACCCTTAGAGCTCCATTATTCTGTGGTCAAATTCTCAAATAAATGAGGATAAAATTCCATACCTCGGCTGGGATCAAACCCACGCCCTCCTGATTACCAGGCGAGCGTCTTGACCACTACGCCACCGAGTAAACCGATACCTATTGCAATTTGAGTTTATAAACTCTTGTTAAAACAAATTGAAAGTCTTAATTATTATTATTATTATTTTTTTTAATTAAATACTAAATTAAAAAATTAATTACCTACTTCCATTTGAAGAACTCCTCATTCATCCAACTGATATTCTGCTCATTTAAGTTACATTCTGCTCATATTAATTCAACTCACATTCTACTCATTCATCCAACTAACATTCTGCTCATTCACTCGAGTTACATTGTGCTTATTAATTCAGCTCACATTCTGCTCATTCTTTCAACTTACATTCTGCTCATTCTTTCAACTTACATTCTGCTCATTCATCCTACCCAATTCTGCTCATTCATCCTACTCAAATTCTGCTCATTTATTCACACAGTTATTAACCCACACTGTTCTGAACTAATATTTTTACCTACAATTTTAACATTGACTAGAGTGATAAATTTTACTGTCTCTGTACATATCAATTTTACATCAGATATTTTACTGTAATTAGATATATGTAGATATTAATAATAATATATATTTGTGTTTCTAATTGTATTATGTATAAACATTGTTAACATACTATCATGTATTTGAACAATAAAAATAATTGAATTGAATTGAAAAACATCCCTCTCGCGTTTTTCGTCTGATGATGGGAATTTCGTCTGAGTATTCTCGAAAAATCATTAGATTTTCTTTGTTGAATGACTTGAATGTCGAATCTCAATCGTCTTTACAATTCATATCAGTATTTTACATAGGTATTCACTTTCTAACCAACCTCAGTGTGCAGTTGTTAACGCGTTGGACTTTGGATCTGGAGGTCATACAATTTATCTAGGTGTAATAATCGGGGAACGATACTTGTGACAAGCATTTAAATAATTATGTTTAACGCAATTGAAAATTCCATATTCACTTTTCGTGCCGATTAGTTTAGGGCTGTACGGAGGCCCTCTGTCAGTATCGAGTGAGGTCCAAGTAAGAACATTCAAGTGAAATTGGAACTTTATCTTCCAGGTAAGTACTCCACTCAGTATCGACAGAAATAAGAAATCAGCACACACACATGCAATCCGTTTTCTTCCATCATTTGTAGTTGTCCCTCTACAACTACTTTCCCTGTCGCGTATATCTCTAGTAGCGCGGTCAAACTTTCATGACTTGGCGGGGCGGAGCGCTACCGCACTCCTTAATTTCAAATTTCAAGTAAGAACATTCAAGTGAAATTGGAACTTTATCTTCCAGGTAAGTACTCCACTCAGTATCGACAGAAATAAGAAATCAGCACATACATAGAAGATTGTACTACGCTGGGCATAGATAGGCATGCAAAAAGTAAATGAAGAATGTGTCTCTTCTCGCCCATCTGATGAGAGGCATACTACGGGATGGGCATGCTACGACACAGACCACAAGCGTCCAATGTAGCAGTTGTTTCATCGCTATGAAATAAAAACGGCGGTGAAACACTCATCTTTTAAAGTAAAAAAAAATGTACAATATCAATTATCAACTCACCAAAAATACGGCCAAACCAGGATTAGGTGTGAATGAACCAATTTCCAGTTCTTCACCAATGCGATATGCGATTCAACGAGAAGTCGAAAATTCGAAATTTCAAGTTTCAAGATTTCGGACCTTTAGGAAGATCCATATAAAAAACCACAGAGCTCAAACTGCAAACATCAACAAGGAACAAGGTAAAGAGAAAGAGTAGAGTCAGTAGAGACGAGAGATAAGTAGAAGCAAAAACAGAAAGTAAAAATGGCTTCCAAGGTGATGTCCACGGTACGGCAACATTGCGATGTATTCATGTATTGCGTTCTAAAAATGTGCGGCAGGCGGCAGCAAGTAGCACTCCTTTCCGCCCAGTCAGAAAACAAGTAGATATACCTACTATTTCTTTTCCCGTTATCCCGTTCCAAATCAGCTCATTATCCCCACTACGAGATTTTTACCCCCACTCTCGAATTTTCGGTTCTTGGGTTAGATGCTAAATAAAATGCACCTAAATTGATTTTCCAGTTAAACAGTCGTGAGGCAAATGGGTATTTTATTTTCCCTTTCCTGATATCGTTGAAAAGTGAACACAAAAGTAACCGGTTTCACCAAGGACCCACATAACTAAATACATGGAGGTATGAATATAAATGGAGGAACAGAATATAAAGGAAAAGAGGGGAAAAGGACTTTATTTGAGCGCGAAATTTTGAATTACTTGAAATTTTGAAATGTAGACAAAATTGATAAGAAGCCAGAAGCCATCCTAGTTACTAGTTAGCTTAGTTGGTAGTGCGTAGAATAGTGCGATATGCGATTCAACGAGAAGTCGAAAATTCGAAATTTCAAGTTTCAAGATTTCGGACCTTTAGGAAGATATCCATATAAAAAAACCACAGAGCTCAAACTGCAAACATCAACAAGGAACAAGGTAAAGAGAAAGAGTAGAGTCAGTAGAGACGAGAGATAAGTAGAAGCAAAAACAGAAAGTAAAAATGGCTTCCAAGGTGATGTCCACGGTACGGCAACATTGCGATGTATTCATGTATTGCGTTCTAAAAATGTGCGGCAGGCGGCAGCAAGTAGCACTCCTTTCCGCCCAGTCAGAAAACAAGTAGATATACCTACTATTTCTTTTCCCGTTATCCCGTTCCAATAAATTGATTTTCCAGTTAAACAGTCGTGAGGCAAATGGGTATTTTATTTTCCCTTTCCTGATATCGTTGAAAAGTGAACACAAAAGTAACCGGTTTCACCAAGGACCCACATAACTAAATACATGGAGGTATGAATATAAATGGAGGAACAGAATATAAAGGAAAAGAGGGGAAAAGGACTTTATTTGAGCGCGAAATTTTGAATTACTTGAAATTTTGAAATGTAGACAAAATTGATAAGAAGCCAGAAGCCAGCCTAGTTACTAGTTAGCTTAGTTGGTAGTGCGTAGAATAGAAGTCTGTTTTTCATTCCGACGTGAGTGCGATGCGAACCCGACGCGTGTTTTTCATTCCACTTCTCCTACTTTAGCGTCAACGCTGCGTCTTAGATCCCTGATGCGAGTCTCGAGTAGCTTCAGGTTCCGCCATATATGTTTCGTAATTTCTCCACTAGATGTCGTCATGTTTGTTGAATTTCCACTTTTTACCCCCCACTCCTGACGCAGAGTGAACGCCGCATCGATGCGGCGTAGGAATGAAAAACAGACCTTTGCTTCACAATTTTGAGAGCATCAACCCTTAAATACATGGCGGTATGTGCTTATACCCCAAGTAATGTTGGTGAACGCCGCATCGATGCGGCGTAGGAATGAAAAACAGACCTTTGCTTCACAATTTTGAGAGCATCAACCCTTAAATACATGGCGGTGTGTGCTTATACCCCAAGTAATGTTGTATAATTCACAATTTTGAGAGCATCAACCCTTAAATACATGGCGGTATGTGCTTATACCCCAAGTAATGTTGTATATATTGTATAACTGTTCCGGATACGTTTGCCTCTAAAATGGAGAGACAGATTTTTAGTGGGTGGAAATTCCACACTATTCAACCTGAATGTCTTTGAAAGATTTTTCCCAGTCTCTCTCACTCTCTCTTTTCGTTTGAAATTTTCGAATTTTGAAACGCACAAAATTTTCGCGGGCAGCCATTTTTTCGTGATGACGTCAGTTCATGCGAGGTCGTATAGCATTCTATCCGGGCGTAGCGTAGCGTAGAACCCAGATAATAGGATCGGGGATCGGATTATCTGATCCTGTACATAGGATTCTATCCGGGTGTAGGATCGGTAAAGCACTAAGTTTACCTCCGCTTGAGATCGTTACCCTTCCTCCACTTATATTCATACCTCCATGCCAAAATAGCATTCTATCCGGGCGTAGCGTATAAAGTTTACCTCCGCTTGAGATCGTTACCCTTCCTCCACTTATATTCATACCTCCATGCCAAAATAGCATTCTATCCGGGCGTAGCGTAGCGTAGAACCCAGATAGGATCGGGGATCGGATTATCTGATCCTGTACATAGGATTCTATCCGGGTGTAGGATCGGTAAAGCACTTGCTTTCCCTGAAGAAGTTCTGAACCCGAATCATCCATCATCGAAAATAATAATAATAAATGGACTCAATTTTCGATAATATTTCAACGGGTTGATTTCTGATTCCAACGGATTAGAAACTTCACCCACGTAAGAGCAACTGTTCTATTGTGAGTCATAATCATAACGGAACAAACAAACATCCAAACCATATGCAAAACTGTCGAGTTTAAACGTAGACTTTCACTTCGTTCGGTCAATAAGAAATATTGATGATAATTTGATATTAAACTCTTGTTCCAGGGGTAGGGGGTAGGTAGATGCAGGAACTCCTCCGCCTACACGGTCTCATCCAGAGGTCCACGGGTGTAAGTGTGGTGGGGTTAGATCAGCGGTCGCCAACCTTTCTGATCCGCGATCTACTCAAATGTTTGGGAGAGCCTTGGCGGTTTAATTAATGGGTAATAAATGTTTTATTATTATCAAATTTAAATGATAAAAAAAAGCCAGCCTAGTTAGCTTAGTTGGTAGTGCGTCTGCCTTGTAAGCGCTAGGCCGTGGGTTCGATTCCCACCCGGGGCGGATTTTATCCTGATGGGATAATGTTCGTTCTCGGAACGGCTGGCTTTCTCCTATCCTGTCTTCTTTCTCTCTTCGATTTCGGGACGATAAGACCATAGCAGTTACAGTTCCCTCTGTCAAACCTCTTAAAAAAATAATAATAATAAAAATGAAATTATGTATAACATGTTGTAATATGTAGTTTTGAAAGAGAAAACTTAAGAAGGAAAAGAAACACCTCTGTTCATTTTGATCCATATTTTGTGTCACAGGTGTTTCTTCGGGTGTGTCAACAGTTCAACATCAAGGTGGAGACCAAAACCGGGCTGGAGTTAATGGCAGGACAGCTTCGACAGTTGAGTCGAACGCAGCCCAACGACAGACTGAAATATATGAAGTGATGATAATATGGAACTAAGTGATGAAACTGTAGTCAAGTGACTTTTGTGATACGTACAAGTGATATTATTGATGTCATCTGATGACGAAAAAAGGAATTTTACGCCGTCGATCGACGAGGTGAACCTATGTATATTGTCGAGGCAGTGTGGACGGTTTTAATTCATTCATAATTTTCTTGAATCCATTATGTCATTAATTAACTTAGTTCATTCATAGTTTCCGTCCAGTTATAGTTCTGAGCGATCGAGAACGACAAAATCTTTCTTAATAGAAATGTGTTTTATTTAATTTATTGTAAAACTGTTTGTTCCATTTTTTGCGATTTTATGTCATTATTATAACTTTGTGCATAGAAGAATCTTTACACAATTGTACACAAACGTGTAGGAGCAAACCCCTAGGTGTAGGAGCAAACCCCTCTACATCTAAGTCTCAAAGTGGGCTTTTTGTGTATAATTGTGCATAGATGCTTCAAGGTAACCAACCTTAGTGGTGCAGTCGTTAGCACGGTGGACTTTGAAGGTCTGTTTTTCATTCCAACGTGGGTGCGATGCGAACCCGACGCGTGTTTTTCATTCCACTTCCCCTACTTTAGCGTCAACGCTGCGTCTTAGATCCCTGATGCGAGTCTCGAGTAGCTTCAGGTTCCGCCATATATGTTTCGTAATTTCTCCACTAGATGTCGTCATGTTTGTTGAATTTCCACTTTTTACCCCCCACTCCTGACGCAGAGTGAACGCCGCATCGATGCGGCGTAGGAATGAAAAACAGACCTTTGCTTCACAATTTTGAGAGCATCAACCCTTAAATACATGGCGGTATGTGCTTATACCCCAAGTAATGTTGTATATATTGTATAACTGTTCCGGATACGTTTGCCTCTAAAATGGAGAGACAGATTTTTAGTGGGTGGAAATTCCACACTATTCAACCTGAATGTCTTTGAAAGATTTTTCCCAGTCTCTCTCACTCTCTCTTAAAAAAAAAAAAGTAGACATATGTGCTCACAAAGTAAAGGAAACAAACTTTGAGGCAAAATATTACACAAAATTCACAACTTGTTAGCTTCTTGCACGCTCGGAAAGTCACTTCGTAATATCGTAATGAATAAATGAATGTTATGAATGTTATGAATGTTTGTTTTGAATTAAAAAAAAACGTGTTGAAAAAAAGTCCAAAGATGGCCGCCATCGAGCACGCGAGGAGAGGGGAAGTTTACCTGTTACAGTTCCCTCTGTCAAACCTCTTAAACAAAAAAAATAGAAAGTAATAAACAGGACAAAGAAAGAAACAAACGCTAAGTACGTATTTATGAAATTTGAATATCACAAAACATTTTGTATTTTTTAATAAGACTAACTAAATATCATACAAAAGGATATAGGTTCCATATCTACACAATGGTAAAATGAATTGTTTTACTTAGACTTCTGTGTCATGGCCAAAGCACATCATAAGTTCGACCATTAAATTTTAATGAACCTGGACTTTGTGGTTATGAATAAGGCTAGACTAGGCTAGGCTAGGCTATGAGAAGAGAAAATGAAGGATAATTGATTTTTGAAAATATATAATTTAATATCTAATTTCATGGACTAGCCTAACCCTGTTCATTTTCTTTATCGCCTTCTCCCGTGTTCAGACGGGGTCGGCGTTTTTCGTCAGCATCTCAATCAGCCCTACGGTGATTGCTTTTGGTTGAGAATTGGTTTTGGCTACAGAGGCTTTTACAAGTGGATGCCCTTAGCACTCAACCTTTGCTATTTCTTTAATCGGACATTGGAAGCTGGTATTCTTTCTATTTACAGTCCGCCAGCCAGACTATTCATCTGTCTAATTTGAAGTCGAAGAATGAACTTATTCGTCTAAAACACTCTGAAATCATTTTTGTTGGTTGGTCTAATTTATTTTTCTAACTATAGTACAGCGGTCGCCAACCTTTCTGATCCGCGATCTATACAAATGTTTGGGAGAGCCTTGGCGGGCGCCCTATAGTCTGGAATTCTGGAATACAATATACAACCTTTTTGACCAATATGCGAGAAAATACATCTACCAAAATAGGTAATATGTGTTTTATTATTATCAAATTTAAATGATAAAATTAGAGCGTAACGAAGCTGACTCGAAGATTCTTCTCTCTGTCTCTCTCCAGTCTACCTACACGTCATGGATTCCTGGATAGACGAGATATGTAGAACAATAATTTTAGTTTTGAGATTATTTCACTACATTTCTTAGTTTTTAATTTATACATCTCAATCCACTTAGAATAAGTGTCTACTATAACAAGATAATCATCACCTTTGTATGTCATGATATCTAAACTTATTTTTTGAAAAGGGTAATCTGGCAATTCATGAGGTAATAAAGGTTCCCTTTGTTTAGCAGGTCTATTTTCTTGGCAAGTCATACAATTCTTTATAAAGTTTTCAATATCATTACTTATGTTTATCCAATAGTAAGTTTGCTTGGCTCTTAAATTAGTTTTATTTACACCTAAGTGACCTGAATGAATTGTTGATAAGTTTAGTACGTAGGTAAGGTAAACTAAACTTACCAGCTTAATATTTTTATTTACCTATTAATATGATTTCTCTATATTTCTTTTTTTTTTAACCATACAAGATGATTTTCACTTTTAGAATTAGCTCGCGGGCGCAAGGAAATCCTCGCGGGCGCGGGGTTGGCGATCGCTGGGTTAGATGATGATGACGGGTGTATTACGTGCTGATTTACATATATTAATAAGATATAATTTTCATACTTCATTTCCCAAGAACTCCTATCCTGTAGTTAGCGGGAAACCCGAGGTTCACCCGCTCATCGGATTTTTCCCGTACCTAACAAAACTTGGCTATTGATTTACATATATTAATAAGATATAATTTTCATACTTCATTTCCCAAGAACTCCTATCCTGTAGTTAGCGGGAAACCCGAGGTTCACACGCTCATCGGATTTTTCCCGTAACAAAACTTGGCTATTTTTTTTATCGTAATGGTATTTTTGGGCCATCGTCTGTCGCACTTTTTACTTTTGACACGTACAGTTCAGTGTTGCCAGATGTACCGTGATCGAGGTCTGGTAAGTACGGTAATTTGTGCGGTAAAATTATTTTACGGTAAAATAAATAAATAAAAAAAAATGTATGAACCAGGGTCTCGTCTCGGTCTCCCATAAGTTAAACCGTGGGATCAGCAGAGATATCAGGGCCGTATTTAGGGGGGGCCGCGCGGGGGTCCGCCCCCCCCCCCCCCCCCCCCGCGCCTTTTTTTCTTTT
>NW_007381011.1:4535-9516 GCF_000475195.1 Diaphorina citri | reverse complement strand
GGCAATTCATGAGGTAATAAAGGTTCCCTTTGTTTAGCAGGTCTATTTTCTTGGCAAGTCATACAATTCTTGATAAAGTTTTCAATATCATTACTTATGTTTATCCAATAGTAAGTTTGCTTGGCTCTTAAATTAGTTTTACTTACACCTAAGTGACCTGAATGAAGTGTTGATAAAGCTAACTGTTTTAGACTACTTGGTATTACAATTCTATCACTATAATAAATGATACCATCACTAAAATACAACTCATTCTTCAACTTAAAAAAGTGCTTTACAATTTCATTATTAGGAATTTGAGCCTTACTGTTTGGCCAACCATTATTACAATATTTTGCTACAATACTGAGGCTTTGGTCCTGTTCAATTTCAGATTTAATCAATTCATAATTCAAACTTTGTTCTTTGTAGATGTTATGCACTACACCTGTGATTTCTGGTTCTTCTTCAGAAGTGTTCAACAAAAGATTTCTAGAGAGCAAATCGGCTATAAACATTTGCTTTCCTGGCAAGTAGTTTACAACAAGATCATATTTCATAAGAAAAAGTCTAATTTTGACAATTTTTTCAGATGTGATTTCAGAAATATTCTTTTTGAAGATTGAAACAAGAGGCAGATGGTCTGTTTGGACCAGTATATTCTTACCCCAAATGTAATTATGAAATTTACGACAGGCAAATTTAATTGCTAATGCTTCTTTTTCTATTTGTGGATATTTTTTCTCGGCTTCTGACAAGCTTTTAGATGCAAAAGCTACAGGTTTTTCATCTTGAAGAAGACAACAGCCTATGCCATATTGACTGCTATCAGTTTGGATACAAACATTTTTATTAGGGTCAAAGTTTTGAAGAACCGGGGTGCTAGATATAATATTTTTAAGTTTTTCAAATGCTTCTTGCTGAACTTTGGACCAGAACCATGCAGTATTCTTTTTAAGTAATACTCTTAATGGGGCAGTGTTTTCTGCCATGTTAGGGATAAACTCTCTCATGTAGTTGAACATACCTAGGATTGATTGTAACTCTTTTATATTCTTAGGTTCCCTGAGCTGCCTAATGCTCGCCACTCTTTCGGGGTCAAGCCTACAACCTTGTTTATCAAACATATGACCTAGATACTTGATTTCTGTTTTTAATAGCTGTAATTTGGATTTATTAAACTTAATGTTAAGATCTTTAGCACGTTGGAATACAGTAGTCAGGGTTTTTATATGACTTTCTTTATCTGGACTGGCAATTAACAAATCATCAAAATAAATGCATAGGTTTTCTATGTCTTTGAAACATTCAGTATTGTATTTCATAAATATTTCTCCACTTGAAGATAGTCCTTGAGGAACACGTAAGTATCTAAAATAACCTAGTGGAGTTGAGAAAGTACACAAATCTCTGGATTCTTCATCTAAACAAATCTGGTGGAATCCATGACGGAGATCAATGACTGAAAAATAATTTTTTCCTGATAATTTTGTTTTTATTTCTTCCAAAGTTGGAATGAGAAAATATTCTCTCCTGATACATTTGTTCAAATCTGTTGGGTCTAAACATAATCTTAGTTCACCTGAAGGTTTTTCTACAATTACTAAGTTACTGCACCAATTTTTAGGATATTCAACTGGTTCTATTATTTGACTTTGTACTAATTTATTCAAGGTTTTTTCTAACTTTTCCATCAAAGAATAAGCCACTCTACGCGGTGGTTTAATAGTAGGTATTTGATTTGTATCTAATTGAATTTTATAAGTTTGTGGAAATTTACCAAGTCCTTCAAAAACTTCTTTAAAACTTTCAAGAAATATTTTTTCATCAAAATTCTCTGAACTAACCTTGCTCACTGTATCCAACCTTTGAATTAAACCTAGCTGTTCTGATGCTTCTCTTCCAAGAATGGGTCTTATACCCTTACGGTCTGGCATAACCGCAAACATGAATGTACAACATTTACCTTTGTTGATTAACTTGAGCTTGATATGTCCCAAAATGTTCAGTGCATATCCACCAAATGCTTGAATTTCCAAATTATTAGGCACCAACCTTTTCATCAACCTTGGATTGATCTTCTCGACACTTGATTTTGGTAACACGTTTATATCCGCACCAGAATCCAACTTGAATGTGATTGAAGTATCACCAAATTTGAAGACTGTTTTGACGGGGGGGTGGGGTTTTTTCTAATCTTTGTTTAACGTGGAGGTGGAAATATTAAGGTACCCCACACGCTAAGGAAGTGCGTTATTGGCTTTCTATATCTGTCATTGAGTTGGGGTCAAAATCTCCAATGTTATAAACCCAAATTAAACCAACAGCATATTGGCGCTAAGAACTACAGAGGATGGAACTTGTTTAACTTTACCAGGGTGTTCACTGTCCGGTTAACTCCCCCCTAAATTACAAGTGGGTGAAGGTTAGGTTTCACTGGTCCCTGAGTAAGGGAGTAAAGTTTTAGTAAACTGGCTTTATTGCTCACCCCCGCCCCCGGCATGGACTAAATTGCCTGGTAAGTACTAAATTAGAAATCTTACTAAAGGCGTATTGTCGGTTACCCGGCGGCTAAAACTACTTTGAACCATATGTGAGAAGTACTTGTTTTGTGCAGCAGAGACTTTAAACTCGGGGTTTCGACTTGCCCTGGCGCGCCCGCGCGCGCGCGGCGGGTAGAATGCTAGAAAGGTTATGTTAATATGGGGGGGGTGTTTTTATGCTGAGCCCCGGTATTTTTCTGGGGCGGTCTCCAGCAAGGAGGGTTTTATTTAGTACGGGTGTTTTTTATTTGTTTTTAGGTAGCGGTGGGTTTTTTCCTTTTAATTTTAGTTCAAACTGTATGGGGCGGAAAATAAGTGAAGTTTATAACACGGCGGAGGGAAGTGCCATCATTGATGGAAAGAAAGGGGAGTAACGTGGAGGGGAGGAATAGAGTGTATCACTGAAGCGAGAGTGACCGTAACGCCGCACGGTGGATTGGAAAGAAAGGGGAGTAACGTGGGAGAAAGGAGATGTAAGGTGAGACGAGTGACGGTAACCGCGCACGTTACGAATTTTAATTTACTCCGGGCGGCCGGTTCCCGTAACTTCCTGTCCTTCGCACTCTCCAGCGTCCTCTTCTCGCTTCGCCGTTTCCCCCTTTTTCCATCCGTGCGGCGGCTTACGTCTACTGGTCCGTGTGCTGTCCATTCGTAACTCTCGCCCCTTTCTCCTGCGTCTAGCTCCCCTTCTCTTTCCTCACATCGATGATGTCCCCTCTCCGGTGGGGTCGTCTTAATCGACCTGTCACTTAGTTTCCGGCCCGCAACAGTTTTACTAAGATTTAAGGCGCCAAACGCCTCGCGCTCCTAAAACAATAAAACACCGCTGAACTCAATGAACCCCTCTTGCTGCACCGCCCCAGACCGAGAAAATACTCGTGCCTTTCCAGAACAAAAAGCCCCCTGAGTATAGTTGAAGACTCTCTTACACAGCATTTCGACTACCCGAATGTCGGGATTTAATACGGCACTCGAGTCCCAGGATATGGGGCAGGTTTCTCCAGTCGACTAAAATAATGAGCAACATGCCTGCCGACTTTTGTCTTCGCCGGTAACGGAAACGGGTAAGGCAAGACTTGTGTGGACGAACATTTATACAACACAAACACTGTAAAGCACAGAACAAGAAGTTATTTATTTACAAATGCTAAACTATACTTTCATGATAAGAAGAGGTAGGTTGATATTGTCTTAGTTATACCTCTGGGTGTCGCTGTCGCGCTGTACCGCTGCTCCTACCTAGCCTAGCTCTTCTATTTGAACCTATTTCCGATCCGTATCCTACTGGGACCTTGAAGAGCTGGATCGTGGAGGTGGATGGAGCACCTAGTTGAGTATTCATTCACGGAAACTCATTATTTAACTTTAAAGGATATTTCTTACTTATCATTGTGTTATTTTAATTAAACGGATGTGAATCTTCATGGAAACGATGGTTTTTTCCTTAATTATCTGAAATTTCCAGGCAAGTTATACAATAGAGTGTCGGTTACTCCGATCTACTCTTTTTACTCCGTCATTCCCATCGTGGTCGGAATCTACGTGGGAAATTATCTATTTAATTTAACTAATTAACTATTTAGTGACCATGGTCTATTGACATCTCTTTTAGAAGTTTGTAAACTTCTTCTCAACTCTAGGGTTTTCTCTTGTGTACTACGAAGTTGGTTATGACGAAGAAATTGTCTTTCAGTCTCTCTTTTTCTCCGGAAATTACTTATAATAGAACTTAATCTAGTCAAACGAGCAGATTCACTAAACCCACTTTTTGTACTACTTTAGGATTTTCGATCCTATCAGACACGTACATGCTGGGTCGATACTCTCTCTCAATTACTCCTCTGGGTCTGTACTGGATTTTCTCCAACATTTAATGACATCTTACAGCCTTCACGATCCGTTTTTCACATTCTTTTTTACCATAGACAGACTTTTTCTTGTCAAACGGCTCCATTTACAGAGACCCAAGTGTTTTCTCTTGGGACCGACTTTTACGTGGTTGTGTTTCACTTATACTGACATTGTCCACAGACATTTTGTTTTGTGGTGTACGGGCTCCGTTACAGGACGCATATTATTTTTAACAAGTTTGACACCCCATTTGATTTAGTGAAGAAGATAGAGGACATCCGTTTTCGTTGTAGCAAGTTTATCTTATATGGTTCTAGCAAGATCTACCTTGATGGTTGTAGCAAGTTTACCTTGTATGGTTGACAAGTTTCACATTATGTGGTGTACCTGGTTCTGGTTACAGGACGGATACCAGCCGTTACATTTAAACCGTTTCAATATTTAGTGAAAAGAAAGAAGGGACGTCCGTTTTGCTGCACAAGCACAACGAAGTTTTACGGCTCAGACTACTCAGACTACGGTTACTTTTACATACACACCTAATATCTTCGTTAGTGTTTAGTTCGAGAGTAGAGTTGAAGTTTCCTGTCTGAACTATTGACCAGTGT
>NW_007381011.1:0-3297 GCF_000475195.1 Diaphorina citri | reverse complement strand
TGTCGTCTGTTCACCTCTGTCATTCTGTCTGTTTCCATAGAAGGACTTATCCAAACCTAGTCGACTATATATCAAAATTAAAGGTCTTTTTACCCAGGAACACGAACAATGGTTTGGTGCAAATTTTGTCCTTGAAAATTACCATAAGCCAAAAAACCGAGAAAACTGGTGTTTTTGGGGGATTTTTTCACATTTCTCCACACAAATGAGCTCTGACTGAAATTGTGTCGCGACGACCATATGAACTCAAGAGCGAGAAAAGTTTTAGTAACACTCAGTTCGTTAATTTAAGGACCGGTTTTAGCGTCACCTATGTTTGAGCTACGGCGCGACAAGGCCATAAATGGATGGGTGACTTGAACCATATATTGGGAATAAGGGGGAGAACGGGCTCTAGTCTTGATTTTAAATCATTACATGAAAGTAAAATCGAAAAACTCAAATCAAGAATAATAATAAACTGAATATCTAAACAAATTAGTAGGCTACATTAGGTACTGATTTTCTTTAATCCCACGATCGGAAAAATTCCGGAGGGACGGGCCCCGCTTGTTCCAACAAGTGGGAACGGGCCCTAAGTTGTTCATAGGTGAAGCCGAAACCTTAAATTTCGCAAAATTTGATTGTTATTGATTTAAACACTTTCTTAACAGCTCAAATAATAACCTGATATGAGTACTTATCCAATAGTCTAAACTTTTTTCTACTGCGGCGCCCCGTGTTTTCAGATTCGTGCGCTATAGCGATGCACGCTTTACTTTATTTCATTGCCTGATCTTGTTTTGGGGATCACGAAGTCCTTTGACAGCCCCTTGTGGAGGCCGCGGCACTCCATTTTGTCGTGATGACTGCGATCAGTCCATGATAAGGTACGACATTGGTGCTTCTAATCATTTCGGCTTAAGATTTCGCCGTATGGGATGTGACCCCATGCTTGTTTGGATAGGGCTATCCCAAACGGTATTTCCACTGTCGCCTGTCGCTGTGGGTTCCGTCCATTGAAGTGATTCTTATTATGTTGGATTGAGAAGATTGGTAATTTCTATGATCGTAATCGTTAGAACATTTATTTATTGGAAAAGAACAAGACAGCGAAAGTCACAAACACATAGTTTACAGCAGGGTGGTTCAGAACGGAATGGCAGAAGGCACATGGCCGGCTTCTGTTTACAAAGCCGTACCAACGAGTAATAAAAATACATGGCATCTCTTTGGACCGGGTATAGGCCCTGAGCTCACACGAGGCATAATTTAGGTTTGTACAGCCATCAGCTTTTACGACATCCCTTTTTTTTAGGGGGAAAGAAAAAATGCCTACCAATTTTTACAAAATTTATTATATCATAATACTATACCTATCAAAAACATTAACCACCCTGTACATCATTACAACAAAAGAAACTTACATACTAATACAATCTACTATCACAATTTAAATGTACAGAACTTATCATTAATCTAAAATCTAAATCAATAATTTTACACAAACAAAAATTGTTTCACCCTGTATGTACATTAGTATTATCAAAATTTTAAATAGAACATAACAAATAACTTTAAATATATTTATAATTTTACACAAACAAAAATGTATCACCCTGTAGGTACATTAGTACTATCAAATCTTAAAATCTGAACATACACAAATAAACATTATTAAATTTATTTATTATCTTTTTTTTTTATTTTTTTTTATTTATTTATAATTCTTTTTTTTTTTTTTTTTTTTTTTTTTTTTAATAAAACATTAAACATTTAATTCCGATTCTTATTGTCTTTTTATTTTCTCAAATATTGAACCTTTTAGGTTTCACTACCACCCTACCCACTTTTTGTCCTTTTCAAGTAATCATGATCATGGTATACTGGTTTGACTGGAGTATTTTCAAGAGAACAAAACTCTTCACTTGAGGAATGAGAAGATGATTCATTGTCAATATTGGCTAACAAATTATTTGTATTATGTACAATTGTTTGATCAAGTCCTACAAAAGACTCACTAAAGTTTGGTTCAGTAAACAATGGCATTTGGGATTCATTTTCATTACTTAAACTAATAGGTGATTGGTTTTCTACTACATTGGTATTTGGTATAACTTCAGACTGAAATTGGTTTCTATTATTTAATTGAACTTCAAGAATATCATCATAATTGTTTTCATATTGTGAAATATTACAGTTTTCAGGAAATTCTATGGGAGTATGTTTTAACACTCTTGTATTCCTTCTAAACACTTGACCTTTTTCAGTTTTCACATAATAAGATCTAGGGTACATCGTTTTATCCACTATTTTGCCTCGGATCCATTTATTACCTTCATGAACAAGTACATTTTGATTTTTATTAAATTCGGTTTCAGTTTTACTATTTTTATCATAATATTTTTTATTGTTTTCTTGATTTACTTTTAGTTTTTCTTTGACTTGATTATGCAATTTACCCAAATTTTCTATAGGTTTTAATTTGTTATTTGAAATTAGAATTTTAGTTTTTATTAATCTACCCATGAGCATTTCACTGGGAGATATTCCAATAGAGGAGATGGGGGTTGCCCTATACTCCATTAGTAATTCTTTAAAGTCAGTTTTCAATGTTTCTGATTTCTTTAAAATATCTTTACAAATTTGGACAGCTCGCTCGGCTTGACCGTTGCTAGTTGGGTATTTGGGAGAGCTAGTTTTCCAGACAATGTTATATTCTTTGGCAAACTCTAGTATTTCTTTTGACAAAAATGGAGAATTATCACTGGTAATTGATTCAACAATTCCAAAGGTAGAGAACAATAATTTTAGTTTTGAGATTATTTCACTACATTTCTTAGTTCTTAATTTATACATCTCAATCCACTTAGAATAAGTGTCTACTATAACAAGATAATCATCACCTTTGTATGTCATGATATCTAAACTTATTTTTTGAAAAGGGTAATCCGGCAATTCATGAGGTAATAAAGGTTCCCTTTGTTTAGCAGGTCTATTTTCTTGGCAAGTCATACAATTCTTTATAAAGTTTTCAATATCATTACTTATGTTTATCCAATAGTAAGTTTGCTTGGCTCTTAAATTAGTTTTACTTACACCTAAGTGACCTGAATGAAGTGTTGATAAAGCTAACTGTTTTAGACTACTTGGTATTACAATTCTATCACTATAATAAATGATACCATCACTAAAATACAACTCATTCTTCAACTTAAAAAAGTGCTTTACAATTTCATTATTAGGAATTTGAGCCTTACTGTTTGGCCAACCATTATTACAATATTTTGCTACAATACTGAGGCTTTGGTCCTGTTC
>NW_007381010.1:0-17325 GCF_000475195.1 Diaphorina citri | reverse complement strand
ACTTCTTCATTCCAACCATCGCATCGTCTTTAAAGAAACTGTTCTATTTTACTAGATGAACTGAGCAACAAAAATTAAATTGTTTATTAAATATTGGGCTCACCTCTCTCAAAGCACAGCACAGCACACCCACTACCCAAGTTAGAAAACTTTTTCCTTCACACCACTCTCTTACCCACCGTTTCATACAAACTTATTTATTCAAGTTAATCTCCAAAGTTATTTTACAAGGTCATTGCCACCAATCTTTTGCACAACTTATGTAGGTACATACATTCTCTCCCACCTGGGTATACCTGTATCTATTTTTCGCTTTCTACTCGGAAATTGAAATACTTGGATCATCTTTCTGGTTGTGGAATGTCGGACTGTATTTCGGACGGATTCATCGTATAAAGGAATCGGAAGCGTCGCGTCGGTCACTATTTTATTTATTGGAATGATGGTCTAAAAATGGGAATGCTTTTTAACAGGAGTGAAATAAATAACTACTCACTAGTGAGCAAAAAGAAATGATCAAGTAGGTTCTCTTGTGAGTACCTATATGAAAAGAGAGAGAAATTGTCTATGTAACTATTTTTTAATCTGTTCTGTTTACTACTCTTGTATTGCTTGTCTTCTGTTTTATTTTCATTAAAAAAGCATCATTTCCCTGAAAGATAAAATTGAAAATGTTCGACCCCCCAATAATAAATAACGTTGCTGGAGAGTTTTTCAACAAAAATACAAAATAAATGCCTCGGAGCCCTAGCCCCCATGTTTGCAAAATGTTAAAATGGATCAATATTATGGACGGAAAGTGCAAATTTTTTCATCATTTTCTTTTTAAATCGAATGCAGAATTAATGGTAGGGGGCAAGTTGCATCAGGGACGCTGGGGGAGGAGGAGTCTAACACCCTTGGATATATCATGTGGACGATGCACTCAAATTTCGCAACTACTGCGCTCCCCTCACACCACCCTTTTAGAAAATGCGTTTATTTTGCTGAAAGTTGAAGCCATACTCTCCACACACTATACAACGCCTTCAAAAAGTTGGGAAACTTTCATGAGTTCATTCCAAATTTGATTGAGCACCTGTAAGACTTTTGTCTATCTGTTGGGGAAATACAGTAACAGTTCTACAGAATTATGCAAAAGAAATTTCTTGAAGATCGGTCAAGGAAAGAATAGTTGTTAATCAATCACTTCCAAAACTACAAACAGTAAATATTGCATGAAAAATTACACAGGTGTCCCCTAACTTTTGAAGGGCTTTGTATCTATGTTGCATAGGCACATGAGATTCGAGTGCACCATGTTCCTCTTGAATTCACTATCATCTAACACAGCATTTACTCAGAAATGTTTCATATTAAGAGCGCCCCAGACTTTGATGCGTGTCAAAAATCGATGCGTCCAAATTGTAATTTGAGCAGATTGATTAGTGTTAGGGCTCTCCTAGAAAGGAAAACTAGAAGACCATGTGTTGAATGACCTAAATCCAGATCGGTAAGTACGACGAGATCTCAAGGTCCATCTTGGATCAGATTCATTCAAAAAGGTTACCAGTTATCAGCGATCTTGATTGTCCACAGAATCCCAGTGGTCATTTTATGAATATTTGCAATGCAATTTATTGCGATTTTCATAACGTTGTTCACTGCTCTATCGCATCCCACTTAACAGATCACTGACCAAACAGTGTCGAAGGAGAGAAACAGAAGAAAGATTTCGTTCTTGTTATCATTGACATTGATAGTAAGGCAATTCCCATTGTACGAAATGTCAGCAATACTCCAATTAATCTTTCAATATTATTCAAATGACAAAACATGCTAAAAATGTACATGCGCCATACGAATACATAGGCACGAGTGCCTTACCCTATGTCTAAATTTCGTAGAATTCTTTGAATGAATGTTCAGAGTGCATTTGTATGACCTATAACACACTTTGGTGAAGCATATAAACTTCTGACCATACGATTTCTCAGTAAACACACATTGAAGCACTGGCCCTCCAAGATTAACAAACCTTGTTTATACCATGTACATGTGAGTGGCATTTGAAGGAGAACCTTAGATTTTCCTCAGTAATAAGTTTATGTACGACAATCCTCAGAAGGAGTAGCTTTGATAATAAATAGGTACCTACATTTTGTGACACCATATCTGTTATCTGTGGGTGACCTTACGTTTGTATTTTTGAAGCAAGGGTACATCTCTCGTATTATCTAAATACATTTTGCATGCCTGTTTCTGTGGTTTTATAAATACCCAAGTGTTTAACGAAATTTTATGCATGGTCACAGCATTTCAAGACATCAAGTTTCTCAAGCCCATTCATCGATATTCGCAAGGCCTTTGATTGATGACACATCTTTTGCAATGACATAATACCTACTCTCTTCAGTTGAAATCAATTGTTGTAACTTTCTAGTTTTATAGAACAAGTTCGCAGAGTGGGGGGAGATAGACATGGGAATTTCTAGCCCGATAACCAGTTTTCTTTTGATCAGTAGAATGTTGGCTGCTCAACACTATTGACCGGCAATTCATTTTCTTTATCGATCGCGTCACTTTTGTTCAACCTGTTTGGATTTTTGTCCGACTTCTTCATTCCAACCATCGCATCGTCTTTAAAGAAACTGTTCTATTTTACTAGATGAACTGAGCAACAAAAATTAAATTGTTTATTAAATATTGGGCTCACCTCTCTCAAAGCACAGCACAGCACACCCACTACCCAAGTTAGAAAACTTTTTCCTTCACACCACTCTCTTACCCACCGTTTCATACAAACTTATTTATTCAAGTTAATCTCCAAAGTTATTTTACAAGGTCATTGCCACCAATCTTTTGCATAACTTATGTAGGTACATACATTCTTTCCCACCTGGGTATACCTGTATCTATTTTTTGCTTTCTACTCGAAAATTGAAATACTTGGATCATCTTTCTGGTTGTGGGATGTCGGACTGTATTTCGGACGGATTCATCGTATAAAGGAATCGGAAGCGTCGCGTCGGTCACTATTTTATTTATTGGAATGATGGTCTAAAAATGGGAATGCTTTTTAACAGGAGTGAAATAAATAACTACTCACTAGTGAGCAAAAAGAAATGATCAAGTAGGTTCTCTTGTGAGTACCTATATGAAAAGAGAGAGAAATTGTCTATGTAACTATTTTTTAATCTGTTCTGTTTACTACTCTTGTATTGCTTGTCTTCTGTTTTATTTTCATTAAAAAAGCATCATTTCCCTGAAAGATAAAATTGAAAATGTTCGACCCCCCAATAATAAATAACGTTGCTGGAGAGTTTTTCAACAAAAATACAAAATAAATGCCTCGGAGCCCTAGCCCCCATGTTTGCAAAATGTTAAAATGGATCAATATTATGGACGGAAAGTGCAAATTTTTGCATTTGGTAAAATAATATTTTTTCAGCAAATTAATTGTTTCCTGCATTAATATTTATCCGTCTCGGCGATTTTTTCTTCTTCTTTTTCGTATAAAACATGTAAGGTTGGTAGGTACTCTTGTAAACATAAAGAATCATTTATGTCTGAGAAAGAGTGCATCTGTTTATAGTCAAAAAATAAAACAATTATATTACTGTTCTTTTTGTGTTTCCTCATTTCTTTGTGCGACGACCTGCAAAATGGTCCGAACGTGCGATTTTGCAGAAAAAGTTCCAAATATCTCGAAAGAAGGTGCCTTTCCTGGAAAACACAATAGAAACGTAAAATTTCAGTTCAATTTGACGCTCGACCTAGAGACTGGAGACTTTCTACATTTTAAACGAACGCTTACCACAAGAATAGGAGGAAACATACCTCTTAATTAACTTAGTGGTACTTGCAGCAGGTTTATCTTGTAATTGAGGAGATAGGTGTAAGTGTAGATCTTAACCCATTGTGGCTGTACGACGAACTTGGATAGAGATTATAAACAATGCAATGTCCAGTTTTATTTTGAAATTTATAAGCCAGAAGGAATTTTATGCTTGACAAAAGGAAGGTGTGAGTTGCAACATAAATTTCCATTACGATAAAAAAATAAAAAGTGCACCATTTATAATGACAACAAAAAAGTCCGTTTTTTGCATTTGGTAAAATAATATTTTTTCAGCAAATTAATTGTTTCCTGCATTAATATTTATCCGTCTCGGCGATTTTTTCTTCTTCTTTTTCGTATAAAACATGTAAGGTTGGTAGGTACTCTTGTAAACATAAAGAATCATTTATGTCTGAGAAAGAGTGCATCTGTTTATAGTCAAAAAATAAAACAATTATATTACTGTTCTTTTTGTGTTTCCTCATTTCTTTGTGCGACGACCTGCAAAATGGTCCGAACGTGCGATTTTGCAGAAAAAGTTCCAAATATCTCGAAAGAAGGTGCCTTTCCTGGAAAACACAATAGAAACGTAAAATTTCAGTTCAATTTGACGCTCGACCTAGAGACTGGAGACTTTCTACATTTTAAACGAACGCTTACCACAAGAATAGGAGGAAACATACCTCTTAATTAACTTAGTGGTACTTGCAGCAGGTTTATCTTGTAATTGAGGAGATAGGTGTAAGTGTAGATCTTAACCCATTGTGGCTGTACGACGAACTTGGATAGAGATTATAAACAATGCAATGTCCAGTTTATGAATGAGACACTTGGGGCAGGCACTTGTAGCAGTACAAACTGAACTGAAAACTGAAGAAAGCAAATGTACATATGACCAAACATAAAACGTTCAAGGACCAAATCGAATGTAATGCAACTTTACTAAAGGGTACATCCCCTGCTAATTAGAATTGTCCAGTTTATGAATGAGACACTTGGGGCAGGCACTTGTAGCAGTACAAACTGAACTGAAAACTGAAGAAAGCAAATGTACATATGAACAAACATAAAACGTTCAAGGACCAAATCGAATGTAATGCAACTTTACTAAAGGGTACATCCCCTGCTAATTAGAAAAAAAGAAGAAACGTTCAAAAGATCTTACACAAAAAGGTCTCTCAGAAGTCTCAGATTATCTTTAGTTTTATAAGAGCCATGTTGATGGGTAATTATGTAATCAACAGTCGTACTGAAAGAAAAAGGCCAAAGGAGGCAAACGGGCTAATCACAAATATCTACATTATGTTTAGTAGCACGATTCCTCATTATAATTATTATTTATTATAAAAGAATAAAATGCAAATAAAAATATATTTATGTGGACGAGCAGTGGTGGATAAAACATAAATAAATGAAACACGCTACAGACATTCATCTCCTTGTTATTAGTTATTATTACTATGGTGTTAAACTTGACGCAATATTTTTTACATGCTAATGTAGTCCTTTAGATGTAGTAGTCCAAGATTTTTAGACCCAATGAAGCCGCAATTGCTTGAAGTGACAATAATTAACATCATATTCACATCAGTGGAGGAGTGAGTAAAGAAACCATCAGAAGAATTAAACATGAAATCCAATCCATGACGTGATAAGTACACATATTCAAGGACTATAGACGTAGAGATGGCCATTCCTCCAAACCCGCCACTGGTCAGCAAGGAACTCCAGTCCTTTGTGGACTTTCATAAAACGATGACTTTGCGTGGAATAGGAAAAGATGCTGAAAAAGAAGCAAGAAACTCACAAGAGAAGACTGCGAAGGTAGAGTTGTATTTGAAATTGTAGACATAGAAACTAGAATGAAGAATACGTTGGATAATTTAATGCATTGCCATTTTTGCTACAGATCGATTGATAAAATTACCAGCAAATCATAAAATTTTGTTACCACAAGATGATCATTGACTTCTACCTAGGTACCTAGAAAGCAATATTCATCTGATTGGCGAAAAGAAACTGGCAGGCCTAGAACAACATCATGAGCTTAACGATACATCAGTTTAACGTTCAAACAGTCCAGAAAGTGCATATTACCCTCTCCTAGAGCTGAGCCTACAGGCCCTACAGTCTACTGGTCCACTCCATACCTACGTATGTATTGTATTACCTCTACTAATTAAAACAAAAGAAAATTAAACAGTATAAAAATCCAAACATAAATGTTAAAATTATTTATTGTAAAAAAGAAATTTTCCATCAGAGAAAAAGAGGGGATGAAATAATAAACCCTTTTTTTAGAATTTATACAAAAGAAGGAAAACTATTACCTGCATTCATACAGGATGGGTCCACAATTTGATACCTATTGAGAATTAACAAGAGTTCTAGAGATGCTGAAGCGACAGACAAATTTCGCAAAAGGAAAATAGTACACCAGTAAATACGACAGAAAAATGGTGACATGACATATATGTCTAGAGATGCTGAAGCGACAGACAAATTTCGCAAAAGGAAAATAGTACACCAGTAAATACGACAGAAAAATGGTGACATGACATATAAGTAGGTAACAAAGTGTACATAATTATAGGTGCGGTAAATGAGAGGCGTATAGAAAGACAAATGTAAGTAACTTTTGGTAATCAGAACCGATTGGATCAGATGCTGAAATACACTGGTACTTCTTATACCTTCTTGTAGAGAAAGACGGCAAACAGAAACAAATTACTTCCAACATTCCCAACTAATTACCAAAACGATTGAAAGTCCTGCTTGGAACAGATGAAGTCCTCCGTTTTGTCACATGACGGAGCAGTACATTAGCTTCTTCCAGCAACAGTAGTTCCTCATCGCAGCGGAGATATGAGAATACGGAGTCCAAGATTGGCTGGAACTAAAATAATTGAAACAGAAAATAAAATAAGCCTCCATCCAGTATACGAGGTTCCAGCACGCGTAGAAATAATTTCCCGGCTAGAGGTCAACTGGAAGGGATAGGATGGAACAATACAATTCATATTAAAGGTATGCACAGGGTATACGTAGACAGATGTAATGTATGACCGCGCCAACAGACGCGGACGTTTGTCAGGAAAATAAAAGCGCACCTTATGACCTAGTGACGCGATGAAAAAACCAGCTGTCCTTCCATTGTCATATTGCCCGTGTAATCGGGTTTCTTAAGAAATCGCGGAAGAAAAAAGTTCGCTTTTCCAAATCTTAGAAAAATCGCGTCGAAAATATTTTATCAAGTTTTTACGTACGGATCGGATACCACTCTACGGATCAGCTGATAGTTGCTATATGTAATCGGGTAAATCTTTTCAAAATTACCATCAGCACGAGAAAGGGGTCACTTGAAAATTTCGCGTCCGCGAGCTCAAAACAATATTTAATGCATAGACACGGAGTTAGAACAAGAGAAACGGCCATGAAGCCAACCTAATAGCTAGGACGATTTATACTTATTAAAAAAAAAGCATGAAAACTTATATTGCGGACATATTTATTGCAAACGAGACTATCTGTGCTGTTTTTGCATCTCGTACTCCCTTTTTATCAGGTCACCTAAGTATAGGACTTATAAATCCGGTTCTTGTGCTAATTCTTTCATACCGAGTGATTCAAAAAACTTCCGGTGTTGGCGAATCTGATGGTAATTATATGGACAGTTTGAAGATGGTGGTGCTGACGCCAAGTTGCATTGAGGAGAAATGGACGAAATAATATCATTTGCCATAGGTTCAAATTCAGAAACAATAATTTTATTGGAGAAAATTATCGTTCTTCTCTCCTGTTGTTGGTAGTATAGCAGCAGCGGCAGCAGCCTAGTGTTCATCTCCACACTCCTCTGCCTCGAACTCCAGGATATGTCTTCCAGCAAAAGTTCTTCTCTCCTATCTTTTATTTCTTCCTCATGATAGTCATGATTCAATTCATGTCCTACGACGAATTCACTAATCAATTCCACAACACTTCGCCAAATAAGTACTCAGTAGATATCCTACTGCTTCGAATCATCATCAAAGAGCTTAATTTTGCTCTTGATTCATTCCTTATCTTCCCATCATATTTCTATTTAATCTTCTCTCACAATAATAACCAAGATGAAATTTGTCATTTCTTTTCTTCTCGCTAACAACCTCTGGCCTGAAAAACCGGTCTTGAGAGTTTTCAGCACAAAGATATATCTTTCAGTTCTTTGATAGTGATATTCATTCTTTCAGTCGTGCGTTCCAACACTAGAAAATATTCTATTAAATTCCTTTGCTGCCAACTGAGAATTTTCTAAGCAGTTTACTTTTCGATCACCTATTTGAATGAATTTTATGTTATTATGCTTAATTTTCTTCTTTTCTGTGATTTCATGTAAAATATGCCACATTTTACGAGGTTCATTTGATGGTATTTTCTCTAGTTCATTTTTATAGTGTAATACTCTAGCTCTTTTAATTAATTTTGTTAGGCAGGTTCTATATCTTTTATAATATTCTAGTAATCTTATATTTTCTGGATGTTTTTTTGTTTTTATTGCTAATTTGTCTCTAGTACGAATCGAAGTGACTAGACCAATTGTAATCCAAGGTTTTATAGGCTTATATTTTGATTTAATTTTTATTGTTGTTTCGCATTCTTTTGTATAGTTTGTTATTTTGTTTGTTAATATTTCGCATTTTTTGTTTATATCTACTTCTGTGTATAAATCTTGCCATGTTTCAGATTCTAGCATATTGTTAAATTTTTCAAAATCTGTAATTTTTATTTTTTTATTATTATTTGTTTTTTCCCTATTAGTTTGTTATTTTGTTTGTTAATATTTCGCATTTTTTGTTTATATCTACTTCTGTGTATAAATCTTGCCATGTTTCAGATTCTAGCACTTTCTTTCATTCACTTTCTTCATTTCATCCATTCTTGTCAGCACCTCTTCCAGCAGTTCTCGATCAGTTTTCTTGTTTTTTCTTGCAGCCATAGTAATACACAAAATATAGAGAATAAAGAATGAAGAAATTATTTATAATTTGAAAATTTCCAAGAATTTTCCGGAGCAAAATTTTGCGTGTTCCTAATTTATATTAGTTGGCTAACGTTGTTCACTGCTCTATCGCATCCCACTTAACAGATCACTGACCAAACAGTGTCGAAGGAGAGAAACAGAAGAAAGATTTCGTTGTTATCATTGACATTGACAGTAAGGCGATTCCCATTGTGCAAAATCTCAGCAATACTCCAATTCATCTTTCAATATTATTCAAATGACAAAACATGCTAAAAATGTACATGCGCCATACGAATACATAGGCACGAGTGCCTTACCCTATGTCTAAATTTCGTAGAATTCTTTGAATGAATGTTCAGAGTGCTTTTGTATGACCTATAACACACTTTGGTGAAGCATATAAACTTCTGACCATACGATTTCTCAGTAAACACACATTGAAGCACTGGCTCTCCAAGATTAACAAACCTTGTTTATACCATGTACATGTGAGTGGCATTTGAAGGAGAACCTTAGATTTTCCTCAGTAATAAGTTTATGTACGACAATCCTCAGAAGGAGTAGCTTTGATAATAAATAGGTACCTACATTTTGTGACACCATATCTGTTATCTGTGGGTGACCTTACGTTTGTATTTTTGAAGCAAGGGTACATCTCTCGTAAGATCTAAATACCAGAGATACCTTTCCCCCTCTGTCTATTTCACTTACACCACTGATCATTCAAATCAAGTCAAGTCATATTGATCGCACATAAGTCATAAATTGCCTGGCTAAAAATCAGCAAGTGGTAAAAAATAATATAATGGCATACTGTATGCTGTGTTATAGCTATATTCCTGTATTGTATAAGAAGTAAAGCTAGCTGGATTTCTGAGAGGCTTAGTGGTGTTAGCCCGTTGAGGGTCAGGAATTTGAGCCATATATGAGATCCTGATAGAACAAATGCAACAAACCAAGGAACTTTTTCATCTAACAAATGCGAAAGCTATCGGATGGTTCCAGAATCGCCCAGCAGGAAAATTCATCGGTGGACAGGTGAACAAAGGTATAAAGGATAAAGAAGATGTGGAAGAAAGTAATGTCTGACATTTAAATAATAATAAAAAGAACAAAATTTTAAAACCAGTACAGAACATTGCGAAATTTGAAGATCTAAAAAAACACTGTCGAGTTTGGAAAGGAGCTCCCTCCAATCAAGAGTAAGAACACCTAGACCACATAACAATCAGAGTCTCCAGCAGTACTAATACAAACATAGAAAATCACTAGGTAAATACTTCAAAAATTAAGTAAAATGGAACACATTAGGTTGGAAATTCTACCATGAAGTGTGAACCAAGTCCAGAACGGATTAAGAGCATCTTTCCTTCTTGTACTATGTATGCTATCAATGGGCTATTGGGCTCCTCTTATCATATAGGGTTATTTACAATATAAGAGTGACTTCCAGTCAATATCGAAGCAAATAGAGCTGTACATGAGTCATTTCAATAGGTACATAGCATAAAATTTATGAAAAATCAACCTTTTTTTCGAATTGCTTGATAAGTAGAACTTTTTTCTCTCCCCCTCTCATTTTGTTCTTATTTCTCACGTTTATAAAAGTTGCACGTTGTGGGAAAAGGTTTTTGGACCGTCATGAAACGAAGAGTACTCTGTATTTGGTGGATGTGTAACTTTTCGTCTATTTGTTATATTATGCTCTCACTAGCCATTCTTTTGCTTGCTACTAGTTAAAAAAAAAAACCTCTTTCCAGTCCATCACAATAAAATTAGAATTTATTGTGTATCTTTTGGAGGAATTCACACTTCCAAATGACAGGCAATAATATTCAAGCTATCTTTTATTTCTTCCTCATGATAGTCATGATTCAATTCATGTCCTACGACGAATTCACTAATCAATTCCACAACACTTCGCCAAATCAGTACTCAGTAGATATCCTACTGCTTCGAATCATCATCAAAGAGATATCTTTTATTTCTTCCTCATGATAGTCATGATTCAATTCATGTCCTACGACGAATTCACTAATCAATTCCACAACACTTCGCCAAATAAGTACTCAGTAGATATCCTACTGCTTCGAATCATCATCAAAGAGCGCAAATTTTTTCATCATTTTCTTTTTAAATCGAATGCAGAATTAATGGTAGGGGGCAAGTTGCATCAGGGACGCTGGGGGAATCAAAGAGATTAATTTTGCTCTTGATTCATTCCTTATCTTCCCATCATATTTCTATTTAATCTTCTCTCACAATAATAACCAAGATGAAATTTGTCATTTCTTTTCTTCTCGCTAACAACCTCTGGCCTGAAAAACCGGTCTTGAGAGTTTTCAGCACAAAGATATATCTTTCAGTTCTTTGATAGTGATATTCATTCTTTCAGTCGTGCAAGGACATATTAAAAGCCGTGTTAGTAGAGAGATGGGATTAATATTTCTTATTCGATCTCTTTTGACAGCACATTTTGAAACATATAATTATGGAGTTGTCAAAAATAGGAAATAAATTTGGAAAAACTGAATTTGGAAAAACTTTCTTTCTTTCTTCCCTTTCTTTTTCTCCATGAACCATCTGAATAAAATGTGAATAACACATTTATGTAGATGAACGTATCATTAAAGTAAAGACCAGGTACTCGTATGTAATTTAGATCAGCTCAGAATTTCTTGAAAAAACATAAAGCTTCTCGCTAACAACCTCTGGCCTGAAAAACCGGTCTTGAGAGTTTTCAGCACAAAGATATATCTTTCAGTTCTTTGATAGTGATATTTATTCTTTCAGTCGTGCAAGGACATCTTAAAAGCCGTGTTAGTAGAGAGATGGGATTAATATTTCTCATTCGATCTCTTTTGACAGCACATTTTGAAACATATAATTATGGAATTGTCAAAAATAGGAAATAAATTTGGAAAAACTGACCTTTCTTTCTCTCTTCCCTTTCTTTTTAACCATGAACCACCTGAATAACCTGTGAATAACACATTTATGTGGCTGAATGTATCATTAAAATAAAGACCAGGTAGTGACCAGGTACTCGTATGTAATTTAGATCAGCTCAGAATTTCTTGAAAAAACATACTTCGAGAAATACTGGTATTTTTTGTAAAGTGCGTAGAAGAAGCAAAAATGGTCACCTGTGTTTTTCTTATTTATGACTGAGAAATTCAATATTAAGAAACATGCACCAAGTGATCTTGTACCTATACAGGATGCATTTTCAGTATTACCTCAGAAAACTACATCTCTGATATTACTGTTAGAAGACAGGTAAAAACGGCTATGTGATTGAATTTAGGGGAGAATAAAGGCATATGCTAAAAGTGAAAATTTGACATTCTAAAAATTGCTACCTACGAAAACAAAATAAAAGAAGGTTCATCAAATCAAAAGAAATAGTTAGATTTGACAAGACCTCTCAAAGACACTTTTGAGGAACTCCATCCTTAGATCTTGAAGACCCCAACTTGAACCAAAGTTCTTTACTCTGAATATATGGACCACTACCCTGTGTAAGGTCATTTATTAACCGTAGGCATAGGTAATGAATGTGAATGTCTCCTCAATAAGATGAAGCAGGTTGTTCCTATGCCTTCTCTGGTGTTTCATGTAAGAAGAACATTACTGACAAATTAGACCATCATAATTCTTTCTGGTACACTAGTGATATCTTGAAGTATCAAATGCACTATGATCCCATGAGAAGTTGCAGAAGAGAAAGGGATAATGAAATTACTTCCAGTCATACATGAATGGTAATAACAGACTCTTGATGGGAAGGTGACCAAAAGACAATCAATGCAGCTGATATGTAAAAAAAAAGTTGATTTTTCTCCCGTTGATCATACTAGCCATTCTGGTACCTCTTTTCGGTAATTTTGGATAATGAAATTACTTCCAGTCATACATGAATGGTAATAACAGACTCTTGATGGGAAGGTGACCAAAAGACAATCAATGCAGCTGATTTGTAAAAAAAAAAAGTTGATTTTTCTCCCGTTAATCATACATACTAGCCATTCTGGTATCTCTTTTCGGTAATTTCGACTCCATTCATAAGAATATTGCCAAAGAAAGTATCAAACTTCATGACAGTTCTACAAAGATGGTTCCCTGCTAGAAAACTTTTTATTGATTTTTCAGCAAGTTTATCATTAAAATAAATATTAAATAATAATTAAAAATTAATAAAATTTTCAGTTGTTTTCTTGATAAAAAACAAAGTTTTGTTTCTTTCTATATCTAGATTTTTTCAATTTCGACATATTTGTTTTCTACTTTTCAATTTTGAACTTTCATTTGAAAAAGTTTGCGTTTCTTTTATTGGAAACAATATTTTATTAATATTTGTTATCATTACTTTTCAATTTTGAACTTTCATTTGAAAAAGTTTGCGTTTCTTTTATTGGAAACAATATTTTATTAATATTTGTTATCATTAGGTAGGTACATAGCATAAAATTTATGAAAAATCAACCTTTTTTTCGAATTGCTTGATAAGTAGAACTTTTTTCTCTCCCCCTCTCATTTTCTTATTTCTCACGTTTATAAAAGTTGCACTTTGTGGGAAAAGATTTTTGGACCGTACGAAGAGTACTCTGTATTTGGTGGATGTGTAACTTTTCGTCTATTTGTTATGCTCTCACTAGCCATTCTTTTGCTTGCTACTAGTTAAAAAAAAGACCTCTCTTTTCAGTCCATCACAATAAAATTAGAATTTATTGTGTATCTTTAGGAGGAATTCACACTTCCAAATAACAGGCAATGATGCAAGAATCTTCACTTGATTCTGCTTTCATCCACTTCATGTATTGTACAAATATGTGTATGGATTATGGATATTTTACGTAGTCTATTTTTTTTTTCCTGTCCCAGAAGATTTTGCATACATTTTGATTTCCACATTTCATCATCCCAACAGTTTTATCTCCAATATACCATTTCATATTCCCATATTCGATCTTCAATATACCATTCCATATTCTCATGTTGTGTAATCGGGTAAATCTTTTCAAAATTACCATCAGCACGAGAAAGGGGTCACTTGAAAATTTCGCGTCCGCGAGCTCAAAACAATATAATATCAAGTTTTTCAGCTGTTTTTCTACCTTGGACAAGCCTGGTGCCTTTGCACGCTCTTCTTCTTCTTTGCCTTTGTATATCTTGTTTCACCATAGCCCACCTATTGTAAAGTGATATTGTTCTTTTCATTGAATCTTGTTGACCTAATTTTTCGACATTATTGTCTTCAAACTGGATTTTTATAGAATAGGTAATCTTTTAGAGATTTTTTTCAAACAATTGGTAATAACATTATGATCTTCACTTGATTCTGCTTTCATCCACTTCATGTATTGTACAAATATGTGTATGGATTATGGATATTTTACGTAGTCTATTTTTTTTCTGTCCCAGGAGATTCTGCATACATTTTGATTTTCACATTTCATCATCCCAACAGTTTTATCTCCAATGAACCATTTCATATTCCCATATTCTATCTTCAATATTCCATTCCATATTCTCATGTTAAAATTCCAGATGTTCATTACATCCAAGTTGAATGTTGATCAGATCACAGTCAAGACAGCTGTTAGGTGAGCAAGTGTCCATCTAATGGTCATCTTATTTGGTAACCGGGTTATTGTTCGTGTTACCATATGCAGCGGGGATATGAAGTGAGTTATGAGATCCTAATATGCAATGTTCTTCTGGTATACTAACCATCCGGTGTTGCCGATATGGAAGGAAATACACGTTTGTTTATGTTGATCATTTAGATATTTGGTTGTTTCTTTTTCGAATAGTGACTTCTCAATATCGCCCAATGTCTCCTATCGTTGATTTCATACAACATCACTTTATTCTTTATTCGGATTAATTTTTCTGGAACTGCAAGGAATTTCATATTATCCGAGGCAGAGCCATGTTCATTCTCAACAGTTTTTCATCAACTTTTAGAGGCTTTAGACATCTACTGTTTAAAAGTTCCACCTTCGGCGCAATAAATATGTATATTGCCGCGATTCGTCAATTCAGTCGTCCTATAGTACAGAAATCCAGCAAGCACTTTACATGAGATCCTAATATGCAATGTTCTTCTGGTATACTAACCATCCGGTGTTGCCGATATGGAAGGAAATACACGTTTGTTTATGTTGATAATTTAGATATTTGGTTGTTTCTTTTTCGAATAGTGACTTTTCAATATCGCCCAATGTCTCCTATCGTTGATTTCATACAAGATCACTTTATTCTTTATTCGGATTAATTTTTCTGGAACTGCAAGGAATTTCATATTATCGCGGCAATAAATATGTATATTGCCGCGATTCGTCAATTCAGTCGTCCTATAGTACAGAAATTGTATTTACCTTGATCGAGATATCTGAGAGTACTGACTTGAATACTCGGACTTATATCACCAAAACAACATGATCAAAACTGCAAAGAATGTAGATACCCATGACGTCACAATGGTTTCTAAAACTACCCCTCCCCTTTGAGTTTCCCTACCCGAAACTATCCAACACACCATTACCTACGACGAAACAAAACAAGCATGGTGGAAGTTTTACAATAGGAGACAGCGAGGGGGTGGATAGTGCCCAAAAAATGTTTTCAACTCACCCCTCCCCCACCCTTATCTTTGCATCTACCCCCAACTCTCGGGGTTATTTTGAATATTCGAGATAGTTGTTTTTCAGCTCACTAGAGGACGCACTTCTACAGACATGTTTGGATTCAAAATGTTTCACCTAGGCATGTTTGTAAGTTACAAACTGATAAATTCAATACTTCTTTTTCATAAATAATGGATGAACTAAATATTTAGCCTTGCGTTCAGTCAGCCTTATAATAGTGCATTAGAATATGTAGACTTGGACAGATACATAAAATTTGCATTGATAAGCTAATGTGAAATATAGACAAAATAATACCTAAACAGCATTGCTTCTGTTACCAATGTTGGTTATCGGTCACCTTGCTTAAGATAGCAATATAAAATGACTATCTTTAATTGATTATTACCTAATTGGCTTAATGTAGCCAATCGACAATTCAATCTAGATGTAATGAAGACGATGATCTTGAAATTATTGCCAGATCGTCTGACAAATTCACAACACCAATATGAATAATTTGTAGAAAATAAGTGTGAAGCATGACGAAAAGAGGCATTTTTAAACACAAGGATTACCTACGGTTAAAAAAAAAAAAAAAAAAAAAAAAAAAAAAGGAAAAAAAAAGAAATATAAAAAACAAAGGATTCCCAAAGAAAAAAAAAAAAAAAAAAAAAAAAAAAAACTAGCTACTAATGATACAATTAGGCTCTCCTAAAAATTCAATTTTCTGGATTTCCATATTCTGTCCAAACTGTTATTCATCTTCATTCATTTGTGCAGAAACAACATGCAGAGAGAGATGTTAAAGTATGCTGATTGCTTTCACAACGTGTGCTCTGAAAATTATAAACGCAAAACGCACACAAATGTCAATCTTAATTAGCCTGGGATCTTCTCACATTGCATAATTTCATAATGAAAGACCAAGTTTCAAGTGAACTTAATAAATGAAAAATGAAAAAAAAAAAGTTGGACTTTTTTCAAAGGTTAAGTGATAAAAAGTTTGAGAGTATCTTGTTTAATGGTCAAAGTCTCCCTCAACCCATCAAGAGAGATTTTTTTTTTTTTTTTAGATGTAAAAAAATCTCCCTTTCCACTTGAGCCTTTTTAAACTTCAAGTTTTTTTACGAAAAAAAAAGAACATTGATATTATTTTATGTATGGTCCTTGTAAACTTGTGTAAACACTTCCATTCATCAGATCAGCTGACATTGTCATCAGCTCCTTTACTCTGTATGAAAAATGTTAAAACATTAAAATCCAGTGGATATTAAAACATTGAAATCCAGTGGATGTCATTTTAATAAAGGCACACAAAACATAGCTCGACATCTACGAGTACATAATTAATCTAAGTCATTAAAAAAGCAACACAGTCTATACCTTTTTACGAGCTAGAAACCTCGCTGTATTTTTGAGCTTGAGATAATCAGATCTCACAAGCTGTGTTAAATTGAAAAATGTTAAAACATTAAAATCCAGTGGATATTAAAACATTGAAATCCAGTGGATGTCATTTTAATAAAGGCACACAAAACATAGTTCGACATCTACGAGTACATAATTAATGTAAGTCATTAAAAAAGCAACACAGTCTATACTTACGAGATAGAAACCTCGCTGTATTTTTGAGCTTGAGATAATCAGATCTCACAAGCTGTGTTAAAATTTTTCAAAGGTTAAGTGATAAAAAGTTTGAGAGTATCTTGTTTAATGGTCAAAGTCTCCCTCAACCCATCAAGAGAGATTTTTTTTTAGATGTAAAAAAATCTCCCTTTCCACTTGAGCTTTTTTTAAACTTCAAGTTTTTTTACGAAAAAAAAAGAACATTGATATTATTTTATGTATGGTCCTTGTAAACTTGTGTA
>NW_007381009.1:0-17345 GCF_000475195.1 Diaphorina citri | reverse complement strand
CTATCAGGTAGACCTGATCAGGTACCTGTCGTCAGGTCTACCTGATAGTGAGTGGCTGGCCTTAAACACCCATGCTTTGTGATCGTTCATTTTCTTCAGCCTATGCTCTATGATTGTTCTAAACAATCGAAACATTTCACTATAACTTACAGTTGGTATTCCGGAAGGAGTCGTAGCGGTCATTGCCGCTCATATCTTCAGGCGGATATTGCTCATACCATTGCCATCCAGGCATGGACATCTTCTCTAAGAAATGGATCATTTTCACCTCTTTACTCTCGAAGAACGTTTTGGATTCCCAGTGATAATCACAGTACACCCTGTTTAGGAAATGATTGGAGAGAGTTAAAAATGGAGTCATCCTATAAAGCAGCTCGAATACTCTTACGTGCCAAAACTTTACTCTCGAAGAACGTTTTGGATTCCCAGTGATAATCACAGTACACCCTGTTTAGGAAATGATTGGAGAGAGTTAAAAACGGAGTCATCCTATAAAGCAGCTCGAATACTCTTACGTGCCAAAACTGCCGAATACTGTCCGCGTTTACGTCCAGACTCGTTTCGTTTAGCTGTCTCGACCCTTTTCGACTAGCTTGTTTCATAAAGACATACTTTTATAAATGAATTGAATTGAATTCTGTCACGAAAATCTCGCCGTTATTTCCCCTTGAGTAGTAGACACAAATCAGGCCTAGAAAAGCTTTTGGTATTCATGGGTATCTTACCAATCGGGATGGATTTTCCAGTTTCCTTTGAAATAGCTGACCAGCGGCACTCCTAAAACAAAATAAATATACTTGATTATTACCAATTCTATCGCGTGTTAACAATTTCAATTGACAATAGCCTTAGATTTTCCAGTTTCCTTTGAAATAGCTGACCAGCGGCACTCCTAAAACAAAATAAATATACTTGATTATTACCTACCAATTCTATCGCACATTAACAATTTCAATTGACAATAGCCTTAAATGTTGTTATCTGAGACATCGCGTGTATGACCTATTTTCAATTTCAATAATTTCACTTGGTAGATAAATCTATTTCTTACCCATTTGTATGGATTTCTTGATCTCATCCCCAGCTTTGATCCAGAAGCTTCCATAGATGTCAGGTAAAGCCAGTCCCATTGAGAACGGAGTGTTTTCTAGATGTGCATAATAGTAATGTCGCTTCTCACTCCCCACTCTTCTCTGTAAACCAAACAGAAGATCCAAGTTGAACTGTTAATTCGTTTTTATCAAATTTAGCCGAAAATATTATCTAAATCTAAAATAAAATGTTCCTCAATATTACGACAAGTGTACTCAATCCATTTCATAAAAATATTCCCCTCAGAGGAAATAGGATTCTAATTGTTACTACTACAGATTCAGGAAATACAGTTGAAACATAAGATTGTGTAAACTGTGGGGTTAAAGAAAACTTTTTAGTCCTATTCGAGCAGGAATAGAATTTATATCTTGTTTAATATTCTATTCTTTTTTCTCTCACAGAAGAACAATATCGAGTCATAAAAATATTCCCCTCAGAGGAAATAGGATTCTAATTGTTACTACTACAGATTCAGGAAATACAGTTGAAACATAAGATTGTGTAGACTGCGGGGTTAAAGAAAACTTTTTAGTCCTATTCGAGCAGGAATAGAATTTATATTCTATTCTTTTTTCTCTCACAGAAGAACAATATCAACTGATAAATCCTCACCATGTCATCGTAATGAAATTTGATGGGCAGATTGGGCATCTTTCCTTCCTTGTTCTGAATCATTTCATCTCTCAGCTTGAGAATTTCCTTGCTTGGTTGTCTAGGAATGGTTACGTTGTCATCTAGAAGTTCTATCTCAGTCAAGTCCACACTATTGTAGTTCTCTTTTAAATGTCCGTCTTTCTAGGATTTTAGGATTATTGAGATATTGGGAAAAATCCTACAATGCTGCAGTGAGCACCAAAGTCGTGACGTAATAACACAAAGAAACTGCATTTACATTTTCAAGGGTTTTTGGTTTTTAGATTTCTGTAGACCTGTATCATCAAAAAAATTCTGTCTTCTGGATTTTAGGATTATTGAGATATTGGGAAAAATCCTACAATGCTGCAGTGAGCACCAAAGTCGTGACGTAATAACACAAAGAAACTGAATTTACATTTTTAAGGGTTTTTGGTTTTTAGATTTCTGTAGACTTGTATCATCAAAAAAATTCTGTCTTTGTAGTCAAAATCTCTGTATCTCAAGTTAAGGAAATAAACGTAGATTGTGAATTATTTGGACTTTAAATATTTTAAGGAAAAGTCCTACCCAAGTACCCATTCCTGTTGGGGTCAGTTTTCAAATAAAGATTGTCATTATCGTAAAATAAACGAGACTCTAATAATCTAATAAATAATGTGCCTATCTAAACTCTCAATGTCTAAAAATTACCCATTCCTGTTGGGGTCAGTATTCAAATAAAGATTGTCATTATCGTAAAATAAACGAGACTCTAATTAATCTAATAAATAATGTGCCCATCTAAACTCTCAATGTCTAAAAATGAATAGTTACCTGAACCAGAGAATAGTTGCCTAAACACGGCACAATCGTATCCACAGTGAGGTTGAACTTGAAAATGTTGATGAAGTCATTGTTGCTGAACGTCTGCAGAAGACTATGCAGAACCAACTTGGCTGTCGTGTTCCTCATGCCTGCCATCGAGCCAGAATTATCGACTAGGATGACCACATCCTTACTGCAGGTGGTCGCTTGGATGTACCACTGACGATTTCGACAGTCGAAAATCAGATCCTCAGCTGGTGCATCCTCTTTGTCTAGGAATGGTTACGTTGTCATCTAGAAGTTCTATCTCAGTCAAGTCCACACTGTTGTAGTTCTCTTTTAAATGTCCGTCTTTCTGAGAAGTTCTATCTCAGTCAAGTCCACACTGTTGTAGTTCTCTTTTAAATGTCCGTCTTTCTAAATGGGGAAATAGGAAAGGATACATATAATGGGTGTAAATATCTTGTAAAAAAGAGAATTATTGGTTTAAAGTTTAAACCTTAAACCAATAATTCTCTAGCGGCAAACAACCTTAAAAGTGGGGCTAAGCTTTTACGAATCTACGAAAGCTTCTTCCTTTCTTCGAATTCTTTTTAAAAGGTTTATAGGTTCTTCATCACAGAAAATCACCAATTTTTTGCAAAGTTTCGCCCGATATTTATTGCACTGATCATGATTAAACCTTAAACCAATAATTCTCTAGCGGCAAACAACCTTAAAAGTGGGGCTAAGCTTTTACGAATCTACGAAAGCTTCTTCCTTTCTCGAATTTTTTGCAAAGTTTCGCCCGATATTTATTGCACTGATCATGATCAACTTCCATGCTGTCAGCGTCAGCTATCGTTATTTTACGAGTAGGTATTTAGCAAAGCCTTCCATTACTTGATTTTGATTGAGATGATGTCGATATTGATGAGGGAGAGAGAACAATTCTTCGTCACCCTTACTTTTTAAGAAACTTTAGGCAATCTTACAAGTTACACCAACTATCAGTTGCTGATTTCTTAATTTTTCTCTATTACCTACAAGGTTTTTATTAGTGAATAAATATCTACCTACTATACTTTTCAAATTTTTTACCGTTTTTTAGGATGGAATAGAAAATACTTTGAAAATATCACACGATTCACACGTCTCTATCCGGACACATATTGTGAACAGGGGATAGCTTTGGCTCGACTAGATTTATTATTAGAAAATTCTATTTCAATGAAAAGCTCAGTAGAAAGCACTAAAAAATTCTAAGGTGATACTAAAAACAAAATACTTTGCATACTGCACGAACTTTACTGCATCTTACAGGGCGGCTTAAGTTTTGGGGGAAACAATATCAACATCACAAGAATTGTGGAACAATTAGGTACCTTCTTTAAACGTTTTCGCAGAATATGTTGTTGTGTGTATATTAAGTATAGTAGGTCGCACCATAATACATTAAAATCTGCACGAACTTTACTGCATCTTACAGGGCGGCTTAAGTTTTGGGGGAAACAATATCAACATCACAAGAATTGTGGAACAATTAGGTATACCTTCTTTAAACGTTTTCGCAGAATTTGTCGTTGTGTGTATATTACGTATAGTAGGTAGATATTTATTCACTAATAAAAACCTTGTAGGTAATAGAGAAAAATTAAGAAATCAGCAACTGATAGTAGGTGTAACTTGTAAGATTGCCTAAAGTTTCTTAAAAAGTAAGAAGGGTGACGAAGAATTGTTCTCTCCCTCATCAATATCGACATTATCTTATCAGCTAAATACATATTTACCTTTCTATCAGATTTCTTAATGCATTTTCAGTAAAAAAAGTATAGTAGGTAGATATTTATTCACTAATAAAAACCTTGTAGGTAATAGAGAAAAATTAAGAAATCAGCAACTGATAGTACCTAGGTGTAACTTGTAAGATTGCCTAAAGTTTCTTAAAAAGTAAGGGTGACGAAGAATTGTTCTCTCTCCCTCATCAATATCGACATCATCTTATCAGCTAAATACATATTTACCTTCTATCATTTTTCTTAATGCATTTTCACTCGAATTACATCTCCAGTAGAAAGTTTTTACAAAGTTATTTGCTGTTGCATTGAAACAACAATGCAAGCACTTCAAACAAATGGGTAAATATTGTTTGTTTGAAGTGCGGTAGGTAGAAACTAACCTTTGTTTCAGCCCAAATCCAAATATTTCGTTCACATGCCTCCTTTTTAGGTACACTGCGGTAGGTAGAAACTAACCTTTGTTTCAGCCCAAATCCAAATATTTCGTTCACATGCCTCCTTTTTAGGTACACAATTCCATTTTTTCCCTCAAAATCTTTGCTTTTCTCTCTCTCCTATTTCATTATTTTTATATTTGTTATTGATTTAACAAACTATTTGGTTGTCAAGATATTTCTCGTCCATGTTTCCTTCAGTTTTCTTCCCCTGACATGTTCATTTCGTTTTCACCCTGTTTCATGACTTTCGTGTCATTTTTCTGAGACAAAGATATATCCACTGATAAATGCTTATTTTATAAGAATTAAAAGGACTATTTTGAGCGGAATCCTTAACTTCATTGTAGTATTATTATTATTATTATTATTATTATTATTATTATTATTTACTTCCGGGTACCTACATATATTATGAAGTGTTCATACGTACGTATGTGTTTCAGATACCATCTAGGTACCGAGAAATTACCTTATCCTCTCGCCATAACTTACCATAACGGCATCCATTTTCTGCTTGAGCATTCGGTTGACGTTTTCCACCATAGATTTCAGCACGGCCTCTCCATCCGTTTTCAGCACTCGAGCGTTTAATTGTTTGTAACGCTGCAAACGTCAGAAGAAAAACGTCGGTTCAATCCTAAATCCTTCACTTCTTTCATGGCGAGGGCCACAATCAGAGTTTGAACTTTGGTTCAGTTAAAATATCTATTAACTAACTAAATGCTTACCTAATCCAATAGTTAAATTTAAACTAATTTTAATTCACCTCTGCCGAGGGGCATATTACAGGATGGGCATGCTACGACTCAGGCCACACGAGTCTAATGTAGCAGTTGTTTCATTGCTCCGACATAAAAACGGCGGTGAAACACTCGTCATTAAAAAGAACTATTGTGGCCCTGGCCATCAGACATTTCTGTTTATGAAGTACCTACGTAGGTAAGAAAAAGTGACTGATAAGGTGTTATTTTCCCTTCTGATTTCGTTTTAATGGTCTTGTGAACTGAACAGGTTTGTTAGATGACACAAATGGAAGATGGAAGAGAGGACGTAGGTAAGAAAAAGTGACTGATAAGGTGTTATTTTCCCTTCTGATTTCGTTTTAATGGTCTTGTGAACTGAACAGGTTTGTTAGATTACACAAATGGAAGATGGAAGAGAGGAAGGATTGTCGACTGATAAGGTGTTATTTTCCCTTCTGATTTCGTTTTAATGGTCTTGTGAACTGAACAGGTTTGTTAGATGACACAAATGGAAGATGAGAGAGAGGATTGTTATTTTGCACAAGACTTGGTTTATGAAATTAACTCGACAAGAATCAAAACAAATGTTTTACGGAATAAGGCAGCATGGGAGAACGGGACGCAAGGAAATCTTTCTTATCTTTTGTCTGGGGACATCTGATGGATTGTCGTAAGAAAGTTTTCCTATTTGGATTAAAGGGCTGCGTTGAAACTCTGTACTTACATATTTGATGTCGGTAAATTTGGTCACTGTCATACCGAGGTTCCATAGTTCATCTCCGAAATCATTTGCCCATTTGGCAACGCTAGAAGTAAAACAAAAAGTATTTAGATTTAGAGAGACTAAACCTTAGACATTTAACAGCCTTTGGATTAACTCGCGACAACTTTGGATGGATAAATTCGGACTTGAAATTTCATCAAAGGCGGGAATTCAAACCCGTCTAGGTCAAATTAATTTATGTATGTACGTGAGCCTTGCATCCTCTTTGTCTGCACTCATCCATTTGAGAGCTGAAATATGTCACGGAAAAGGAGTTGAAATTTTGTCAAGCATACATAATGCCCGTCCCAAGAATTACCTGAGCCCCTCATCCAGGACTAGATAGTCCCGGATAGAGTTCCAACTGGGTACAATTTAGAATCATCACAGGATACTTACATTTCATCTTCACGTGTAAAATTATCCACTGGTGTGAAAAATAAAAGAAGCACCAGACAAATCGCGTACGATAGGTTCATTTTTATCTTGGGCATCCTCTTTGTCTGCACTCATCCATTTGAGAGCTGAAATATGTCACGGAAAAGGAGTTGAAATTTTGTCAAGCATAACATAATGCCTGTCCCAAGAATCATTCCTCTCGTAATACCCCTCGATAAATTTTATGATCGGATGTCCAACACCTTAACACCACTGACGTTGGTTAAATTTTTGTATTTTTGTCAATAATGAAAATTTATTTATCCTTTTTAGGATAAGGACTTGTCCCAAATACATCCCTGACTGGTTGATTTACTATTATAGTCAGACTATACTTACATTTCATCTTCACGTGTAAAATTATCCACTGGTGTGAAAAATAAAAGAAGCACCAGACAAATCGCGTACAATAGGTTCATTTTGATCTTGAATAATGAAAATTTATTTATCCTTTTTGGGATAAGGACTTGTCCCAAATACATCCCTGACTGGTTGATTTACTATTATAGTCAGACTATGGGAAGGTAAAAAGCGAAGGGAACGGAACATCCTTATAATAATAAATTTCGAAGAATAAAGTTTGCAATTTAGTTTTGCCATATTGCTGGAAGTTCTTTAGTATAATTTTGTGATTTCATACCTGGATAGGTTCGAAGGAATCCTTTAGCGCTGCCAAAATATTGCCAGAGCAGAGTGGGATCAGCCATGTAGTTCTCCCTGAATACCTCATCCAGTCCTTCCGACCACATGAGCCCAGCACGCACATCATCATCTGTGAAGAAAAACAAGTATTTCACTGAGTAAACTGGTGATTTGTTCATCGGCGTAATTGATTGAATTACCTTTTTTAAACAGGTTTGAAGGAACTGTGTCTTCAGGATATTTCAGATTTGATGAAACGATAACAACGGATTTTATCTTGGAAAAAATCACCAATAAACCAATATCACATCTTTGCTACTGTTAACGACCGATATTTCCTGTGCACTGAATAAATTCCGAATTAATTTAGATAATTTTCAGTTTGTTTATCTTACATGGCAAAGTACACACGTTTGTACGGTCTGCTAACACATATGAACATCATGTTCAACATACACTGTGTCAATACCTTCATCCAAGATGAACTCTCTCACCTTTCACCTTACCTATTGTCCTCGTCAGGTTGTCGCCATCTTTACTTAGTAGGTAGATAGATACATAGGTAGGTATATATAGTTAGAAGAAAACTATGTATGTATTACCTAGTAGGTAGGTAAACCCATAAGAAAACCAAAACAAACAATCCGTTCATTGTTCATTTTCATTGACAAAACGTTCTGCCATTTTAATTGTTTTTTCTCTCTCAATATCCTTTCTATGTGTTTTATGACCTGTCTCGCATTCCTAATTATGCCACCTACTAATCCTACAGCTATTTCGACGGTGAACCATTCGTAGATAACATAGCCAACCAAATTGTAATCAACCGATTCGACATGCCGGTTTACGTAATCTATCGAACAATGAATTCAGTTCAGATATCTTGAATGAGAAGATGATTTCCTTCGTTCATGAACAGGATTTGACGATTTTTCTCGGGCCAAAAATTAGGGTATGTAACTTGCCAGAGTTATGTAAAGCAAGAATAATCTTCTTCGTTGAAGGATATTCAACAAGGCTAGGTCATAGCAAGAGCTTAAAGGTCCTAGGTTATAGATAGATAACAACGGATGTCTTATCGTCCCGAAATCGAAGAAATAAGGACAGGATAGGAAAAGCTATTTCGAGAACGAACCTTATCTGTTCAGGATAAAGTCCTCTCGGGCGGGAATCAAACCCGCGACCTAGAGCTTTCGACCAACTCCTAGATATCTTTTGAAATTATATTTTTTTTTCTTTCTTTCACAATATCCTTCTTAGCTTCCTACAGGTCTCAAAGGCTTTGTATACGTCTAACATTTACAAACTTATACACCTACATTACCTTCTCGTGCGTACCTATTACTTAAACCTAGGTACCAATTTTTAGGTAATCAATGTTGTATCGTGTCAATACACACAAAGAGGTGCTGGGTATTTTTAGAATTTTCAAAATTGGCTCAAACTTCGAGAAATTCATACTTCTTTTTCGTACACATTAGTTCAGATGCAGTGCGTCTTCACAGCGAACAATAGAGTGTTTAGCTCACGATTATAATTATTTTTAGGAATTATTTAAATTTTATTTTGAGTTGTTTTAGATACAATCTTGTCACAATGATCGGAGATTCTTATAAGCTTGACCCAACCTATAGGGCTGTTTGCCCTTGCACCTAAGCCTCGGAGTGGTGATCACAATGAGCAACCCCTCCCCCCGGGGTTTCCATCAGCAATTGAATGATGTCCTCACGAGGCTGAGGGTACCGCAAATCGACTAGCAGCATACTTTCTACTTAAAAAAAAACTTTCCTGGTTGATCCTGGAATCTTGTGCTTGCAGGCCAAACTCAGTTTGTCCATATGTATAGGTACCTAATTACCTATCTGAACTATTCGTAAATAGAAATCTCCAATATACCTAATAGGTAATAACAATCATCATTGCCTGTACAATTTCCCTAGCCATCCTCAGCGATATCTCAATGCATTTCCTTTTGTTTTAAACATGCAAACTCTAATCTCACTCAATTAATTTGCATTGATTCAAGACGCTATCATAACATTTATTAATTTCACTTCTATCTGATTATGTAAAACGCATGGATTTCTAATAAACGTTAATTGACATCCGTGTATGCAGAGATGAATAACGGATGATTTACCGGAAATCAGGTGAATTCATCAATGAATATTGACAATATTACTTGTCAGTTGTGACGAGAATCTTCTTGAATTAGCCAATATCAGTAGGTAGGTACTTGTTTCGGTATCGGTAGGCACAATTTGCTATTTTGGCTGTGTCGAATTAAAGAATTGCTCACTCAATTAATTTGCATTGATTCAAGACGCTATCATAACATTTATTAATTTCACTTCTATCTGATTATGTAAAACGCATGGATTTATAATAAACGTTAATTGACATCCGTGTATGCAGAAGAAAACGTGAACGAATCAATAGATACAAACACTTTGATTCTTCTGTTTTTCCGCTCTATTGAAAGGAAAAATCAAGATGTTTCCTCTATATCTTCTTTACAAGACTATGATTGTTCCAGAATCTCTCTCGTTCTCTCCCTCCCTCTTCTCTTCTGGCTCTCTCGTTCTCAAAAATTGAAACAATTTAGCTTTATCCAAACTTTTGGAATTTCAAATTTTTTACCGTTTTTTAGGATGGAATAGAAAATACTTTGAAAATATCACACGATTCACACGTCTCTATCCGGACACATATTTTGAACAGGGGATAGCTTTGACTCGACTAGATTAGAATCTTCTTGAATTAGCCAATATCAGTAGGTAGGTACTTGTTTCGGTATCGGTAGGCACAATTTGCTATTTTAAAAGGAAAAATCTCGTCGGCTCATTTAATTACTCATCCATTTTAGATCTGTATTCATTTATTCATGAATAACGGATGATTTACCGGATATCAGGTGAATTCATCAATGAATATTGACAATATTACTTGTCAGTTGTGACGAGAATCTTCTTAAATTAGCCAATATCAGTAGGTAGGTACTTGGTACTTGTTTCGGTATCGGTAGGCACAATTTGCTATTTTGGCTGTGTCGAATTAAAGAATAAAATTGTTCTTTGATTAGTTCCTTTTACACTTAAAAAGCAAGTATTGCTCTACTAATACTCTGCCTTGTTAATTTAGTTGTTTTAGTGCGTAATGCGTAGGTAGGTATTTAGCATTAGCACCAATTGTATATTGCTTATTAATTGAATTACCTATTTATTACCTAAGCAGGAATAAAATCGCCACTACATAATATGTCACTTTATTAGGTTCTTAGCAAATATCGCCATTTGGCATGGAGTTTAGGTATACCTACCTATCTAGTAGGTTAGAACAAATTGCTATTTTGGCTGTGTCGAATTGAAGAATTGTTTGATAAGTTCCTTTTACACTTAAAAAGCAAGTATTGCTCTACTAATACTCTGCTTTGTTAATTTAGATGTTTTAGTGCGTAATGCGTAGGTAGGTATTTAGCATTAGCACCAATTGTATATTGCTTATTAATTGAATCACCTATTTATTACCTAAGCAGGAATAAAATCGCCACTACATAATATGTCACTTTATTAGGTTCTTAGCAAATATCGCCATTTGGCATGGAGATTAGGTACCTACCTATACCTATCTAGTAGGTTAGAACAAAAGAGACTGACACAGGTAAAATTAGGAGAAACAGACAGTTGATGATTTTGATAAAACCAGAATAACATAAAACCCCTTTCAACATTTCCTGTAGCCTTATCTCTTCAAAGAATAGAGACTGACACAGGTAAAATTAGGAGAAACAGACAGTTGATGATAAAACCAGAATAACATAAAACCCCTTTCAACATTTCCTGTAGCCTATCTCTTCATAAACGCCCTCACTAAAGATAAGTTATCTTTGTAGGTAGATGTCTACTAATAGTGACTTACTGACTTTAAAAGACGTTAGTGACCTACCTGTACGGTTCTCTATTGAACAGGATGTTAACATTTTACATACTTTTTGTGTTATTGTTAATATTTTAGAGACAGAAGAATAGAGACTGACACAGGTAAAATTAGGAGAAACAGACAGTTGATGATAAAACCAGAATAACATAAAACCCCTTTCAACATTTCCTATTTCCTGTAGCCTATCTCTTCAAAAACGCCCTCACTAAAGATAAGTTATCTCTGTAGGTAGATGTCTACTAATAGTGACTTACTGACTTTAAAAGACGTTAGTGACCTACCTGTACGGTTTTCTATTCAACAGGATTTTAACATTTTACATACTTTTTATGTTATTGTTAATATTTTAGAGACAGGATGACAGGACCTACGCCGTTTTACAAGACCCTTTCCCTAATGGACATTTCTTATCTTACATTTCAGAAGTTCCGGGATAATCAAATGTTCTGACCCATTCCTGTAGTTCGCAGACACATTTGAGATTGGTATGACAAAAATGGTCGCCGCAAATTGCTGGAGTGAATCTCTTTATCCAAAAATCAAGCAGGCTGAAGATTTTTCTCCCGATCAGTTTTATAAATCTCAAGTGAGTATATCCAAATTGCTGGAGTGAATCTCTTTATCCAAAAATCAAGCAGGCTGAAGATTTTTCTCCCGATCAGTTTTATAAATCTCAAGTGAGTATATATATCCATAGGTTCTCGTTCTCATTTCAGTGGGGAAATTCCACTTGGGGCACAATCTTGAAAGCTGTTGTGTTGTACTTTGTATTACAAGCTAGTAACTGAAATAATCATATATATCCATAGGTTCTCGTTCTCATTTTAGTGGGGAAATTCCACTTGGGGCACAATCTTGAAAGCTGTTGTGTTGTACTTTGTATTGCAAGCTAGTAACTGAAATAATCCAGAAGGTACTGTAGAAAAATCTCAGAAGAACGCTCCGTTTTCAAGGTGATGCCCGCACTTTCATCTGTTTCATGGCAATACATAGTCGTAGGCAAGTCCACACATTCTGAGGACACTTCTGTTGAACTGATGTTGCTTTCGAATTTAATTTCAGTGGCAAAAGAAGCCAGGTGTCAGCATTTATTTCCTCGTCTACAGATGGGTCTCAGCCACTCTCCTGTTCGTGTATGCTGTGGCCACCATATTCGAAAAGGACCCTCTGAGTAGACCTAGCTTGACCTATCCCAAGTATCCCATTTATCTTACTAACTGGGTGGTATGGATGAGCGCCATTCAAGCCTTGCTTGCAACTGGGATCGTTACTCATTTCTTCCTGAAGTTGAGGAACACAAAAATGGGTAAGACAAGGTTTTTCCAACGGCATGCGGCATTTTAAGATTTCAAATAGTTATGCCTTAAAATTTAAAGAATTAGAGAAGCCCTCCATGGTTGTTGGTTTTTGCAAACTTTTCTCAATTTAAGTATGATAATCTTCGCAGATTTTACTATTTCTATTTAATTAATTTTATTATTTCAGATGCAGCAGAGGACGAAAGCATTTTAGTCAAAAATTTGACCAAAGTGTATTGGGCAACTCAGCTAAAGCCCACTACACCCACACACTTCACGGTCTCTAGAGAGTTCGGGACTGCCAGGCCTCTCCAGCGACCTAAAGCTGTGTCCACTCATAGTCGACGCCTAAAGCCCACTACACCCACACACTTCACGGTCTCTAGAGAGTTCGGGACTGCCAGGCCTCTCCAGCGACCTAAAGCTGTGTCCACTCGTAGTCGACGCAACGGAGTGACTAAAGCCCACTACACCCACACACTTCACGGTCTCTAGAGAGTTCGGGACTGCCAGGCCTCTCCAGCGACCTAAAGCTCTGTCCACTCGTAGTCGACGCCGTCGATCGACAACATAGATTCACCACGTTGAGTAGGTACGTGTGGATACAGCTTTACGTCTGTTGCAAAGACTGGAAACAAATTTCCGGCTTGTAAAGAGGACCTAAATAGTACCTTTAAAGGTGTAAAGTTACGTCTGTTGCAAAGACTGGAAACAAATTTCCGGCTTGTAAAGAGGACCTAAATAGTACCTTTAAAGGTTTAAAGTACACGTATACACGTATACTTACTACCTGTGCAATACGAGGAAATTATGCTTAAATTTTGCATTGCCTGAGACTTGAACCCGCGTCTCGTTTTGTTCAGGACGTTCAGGTACTTTCTCAATCCATTAAGTAGGTAGTTTGATTTAGTCGTTTGCTCTTTTGGTGGATTTTATATTTTGATAAAAGATATAATACGCACATCAGGTACTTGAAAGCTTGAACAATATGACATTTAAAGGGAGATGACATATCACTTACATACTACATATTCCCTATGTACGAGTGGTGATTCAAATTTTAATAGACGTTTCCATCCATTATCTATTTATCTCCCATTTAGATTGTCACTTTCTTGTCAAAGTAATGTAATAGGTAGCTCAGGAGGTACTTTGGCTAAGACAAATGTTAGAATTTCTTGTAAACCTGCCAGAATTCCGAACAATATAAACTGACTGCACTAAATCGTCAATTTGGCATAATGCTCAATATGTTTATACGAAAGTTCTGATTAGAAATTCGACAGAGGTACCTCCTTGTCCATTAATCCATTTGGCAATCCTCCGCCATAAATTTCATGTGCATAATTAGAAATTCAAACACAAATGTTTGTGATTGTTTCAATGAAATCGCAAGTGGTGATTTCGATTTCATGTTTTTAAATTGTAAAATGTACCTACTTGTTTACTTTCATTTTTTATCGCATTAGGTGTGCCTACATGAAGAGCATTGTTGCCTTTAATGATTAACACTAGAAATTCAAACACAAATGTTTGTGATTGTTTCAATGAAATCGCAAGTGGTGATTTCGATTTCATGTTTTTAAATTGTAAAATGTACTACTTGTTTACTATTTACTTTCATTTTTGATCGCATTAGGTGTGCCTACATGAAGAACATTGTTGCGTTTAATGATTAACATATGTAAGTAAGGTACAGGTTGTCTGAACCTCCTTACCACAGTGACCCCAAAATATGACTTCATAGACATGAGAACATTAGGACTGATAAAAATACCTCCTTAGAGTCCTTAGTATTTACAGTAAAACCTGTCTAAAGGTAGAAATGTATCTGCAAACTACATTCAATTCAATGAGCATTTGTAGATCGGCAAAACCCTCTGAAATGGGACGTGAGGTTTGATAGAGGAGGAAAACAAAGGAGGTCTTATCGTCCAAAAATCGAAGAGAGAATGAGGACAGAATATTGGAAATTCCGAGAATGAACCTTATCTGTTTAGAATGAAGTCCACCCCGGGACGGAAATCGAACCCGCGACCTAGCGCTAAGATGCGGCATTGTGAATAGCAATGGAGCAAAGATTCCTTAGAGACAGCTGAAAAGTAGGTGCTTGATGGCCATATTACAGGAGTTCCATGCGTATTGGAAATTCCGAGAATGAACCTTATCTGTTTAGAATGAAGTCCACCCCGGGACGGAAATCGAACCCGCGACCTAGCGCTAAGATGCGCTATTTTCACAGGGTAACAAGACTGATAATCGGCATTGTGAATAGCATTGGAGCAAAGATTCCTTAGAGACAGCTGAAAAGTAGGTGCTTGATGGCCATATTACAGGAGTTCCATGCGTAATATCACGTCATTCATTCTTGTAATATGGAAAGGGGGGCGACTCAGTACAAAATACCGACATAGCGCTATTTTCACAGGGTAACAAGACTGATAATCGGCATTGTGAATAGCATTGGAGCAAAGATTCCTTAGAGACAGCTGAAAAGTAGGGGCTTGATGGCCATATGACAGGAGTTCCATGCGTAACACATCACGTCATTCATTCTTGTAATATGGAAAGGGGGGCGACTCAGTACAAAATACCGACATATCTACAAGCATTAATTCTTACTTTTTCGATATGTTTCATTCTACGGAGGGTCAAATGTCATTTTAATTGTGAATGATCGTACCTACTAACACGTTTACGTAATAACAGCTTCTAGTTGCATTATCAGAAATTTTTGAGGGACAGGGGACCAAGGAAGCGTGGGTGAATTGTTTTGATGCTTCAAGCTTGCATCAGTGTACGCCATACGCCTATATATACGATTAAGTTATTACAACATTTTTGTGGCACAAGTTCGAGAGAAAAGATAAGGTACCTAGGTAGGTAGGTATTAGGTACGTTGTACTTATGCTGGGGTTCACCAACTCTGGATTGAGATGAAACGAGGATTTCCCTCTACCTAATGCCCAGGTCAACCTCGGATTGAACTCAGTCCTGATCTACAAGCATTAATTCTTACTTTTTCGATATGTTTCATTCTACGGAGGGTCAAATGTCATTTTAATTGTGAATGATCGTACCTACTGACACGTTTACGTAATAACAGCTTCTAGTTGCATTATCATCAGAAATTTTTGAGGGACAGGGGACCAAGGAAGCGTGGGTGAATTGTTTTGATGCTTCAAGCTTGCATCAGTATACGCCTATACGATTAAGTTATTACAACATTTTTGTGGCACAAGTTCGAGAGAAAAGATAAGATAGGTAGGTAGGTATTAGGTACGTTGTACTTATGCTGGGGTTCACCAAATCTGGATTGATATGAAACGAGTATTTCCCTCTACCTAATGCCCAGGTCAACCTCGGATTGAACTCAGTCCTTTCAGTATACGCCTATACGATTAAGTTATTACAACATTTTTGTGGCACAAGTTCGAGAGAAAAGATAAGGTACCTAGGTAGGTAGGTATATGCTGGGGTTCACCAACTCTGGATTGAGATGAAACGAGGATTTCCCTCTACCTAATACCCAGGTCAACCTCGGATTGAACTCAGTCCTGAAACAATCCACGGTGGTAAAACTCGACCTTAGTTACTTACCTTGTGTGTCCAATCTGCCCATGAGACGAGACGGTACCTATTTCAAATTTTCACCCATTGGCGTTCCTTTCCTTGATAGTTCTTCATCCAAGATGAACTCTCTCACCTTTCACCTTACCTATTGTCCTCGTCAGGTTGTCGTCATCTTTACTTAGTAGGTAGATAGATACATAGGTAGGTATATATATAGTTAGAAGAAAACTATCTTCATCCAAGATGAACTCTCTCACCTTTCACCTTACCTATTGTCCTCGTCAGGTTGTCGCCATCTTTACTTAGTAGGTAGATAGATAGGTACATAGGTAGGTATATATATAGTTAGAAGAAAACTACGTATGTATTACCTAGTAGGTAGGTAAACCTATAAGAAAACCAAAACAAACAATAGAAAACTATGTATGTATTACCTAGTAGGTAGGTAAACCTATAAGAAAACCAAAACAAACAATCCGTTCATTGTTCATTTTCATTGACAAAACGTTCTGCCATTTTAATTGTTTTTCTCTCTCAATATCCTTTCTATGTGTTTTATGACCTGTCTCGCATTCCTAATTATGACACCTACTATTCCTACAGCTATTTCGACGGTGAACCATTCGTAGATAACATAGCCAACCAAATCGTAATCAACCGATTCGACATGCCGGTTTACGTAATCTATCGAACAATGAATTCAGATGTCTTGAATGAGAAGATGATTTCCTTCGTTCATGAACAGGATTTGACGATTTTTCTCGGGCCAAAAATTAGGGTATGTAACTTGCCAGAGTTATGTAAAGCAAGCATAATCTTCTTCGTTGGAGGATGTTTAACAAGGCTAATCTTAAAAGAATAAAATAAACAGCCTTCATAGCAAGAGCTTAAAGGTCCAAGGTTATACGTACAGACTCGTACCTTACATTTTCACCATTTACAAACTTATACACCTACATTACCTTCTCGTGCGTACCTATTACTTAAACCTAGGTACCAATTTTTAGGTAATCAATGTTGTAGGTCCCGTTATAAAACACTAAACACTTCTTAAAAACATTGGAAATCTACCTACTGTTAATACTGTCCCATCCATGAACTAGGAAAAGGAAAAATCTCGCCGGCTCATTTAATTACTCATCCATTTTAGATCTGTATTCATTTATTCATGAATAACGGATGATTTACCGGAAATCAGG
>NW_007381008.1:13375-17346 GCF_000475195.1 Diaphorina citri | reverse complement strand
AAAGTTACGTTAGATAGCTTCCACCCAGGGGCGGGCGTTCGGGCGTGCACATTTGAACAACCTAACAGGGCCACGGGCTTCCAACAGTAGTCCCTTCCCAGTAACAATTCTTCACAAACAACAATGCTAGGTATGTACCTACCGGCGTCATCCTAGTTAGCTTGGTGGTTAGCGCGTCTGTCTTGTAATTTGTAAGCGCTAGTTCGCGGTAATCAGATAAGGTTCGTTCGCGGAACGGCTGGCTTTCTCCTATCCTCTCTTTTTTCTCTCTTCGCTTTCGAGACGATAAGACCTTAGCGTAAGTCGTTTCCTTTTATCAAAAAAAAAAAAAAAAAAAAAAAAAAAAAAAAAAAAATGGACCTCTGCATTATTTTTGAGAGGAAAAATTGTATCCAGACCAAATCATATACATATGTATGTGACGGGAAAAATCCCTTGTGCGGGGGGAAATTTTAACAGGTAGAGGGAGAGGGAAAATTTACATGTACCTATAGAAGGTATAAGGGGGAAATTTGGTATTTTAAAAAGAACAAAAAATCCGGGATTGGAGGGAAAATTGTGAAAGTGAAAAAATATGGGAAAATGGTATAGCTATAGAGTTTAGATTTAGGCGAAATATGGGATTTTTTCAACGGATAAATTTACCAGGTAGGGCGGAATGGAGGGGGAGATTATGGGAGGGGAAATGGGAGGGAGTATGATTGAAGTGAGAGGGAGGACGTGAAGGAGAGTAATATATTACGCCACGTCTTTCACATAATAGTAAATAATGTGATGAAAAATTGGGTCGAAAGAAGAAGAGAAGAAGAAGATGAGAAAAATGAGAAGAAGAGGGGAGAGAAGAAGATCAAGAGGAAAAAAGATTGATAGAGAGGAAGAGAGAGAGAGAGAGAGAAGAATAGACAGGCGAAGAAAGATAAGAGTGATGAGTGAGTTGAAGAGGGAGAGAGAAAAAGAGGACAGAGAGAGATTGATGAATAGAGGAAGGGAGAGAGACAGAGACAGCCGAAGAAAGAGGAAAGTAACTGAAAGAAAGAGAGAGAAAGAAGGAGAGAGATAGACGGAGAGGGAGAGGAGGTTGTCGATAATCAGTTTGTGTCATATACACATCATCGGGATAGGAAATATATTGTAATTTATGATTCATGTAAATTGTAAAAGATAAAAACCCAAGTGTTACCTACCTAAGTGTTTATCCACTAAAACGGAAGTGTCTATCAAATATGTACCATGTACCTACCTACATTTAGATTTTAGATAAAGATAAAAGTACCTACCTACAATTTTATTTTGGTACTTACATTGATCCACCTTTAAAATAATAAAATAAGAATAATAAAAGGTCCCAACTTTTCAGTCTCATTCTGGCAGGATAAACAAGGTAGGTAGATATATTCTATTCTATTTCGTATTATTGCGTGTGTACTGTGTAGTTATAGGAGGAGAGTAATATATTACGCCACGTCTTTCACATAATAGTAAATAATGTGATGAAAAATTGGGTCGAAAGAAGAAGAGAAGAAGAAGAAGATGAGAAAAATGAGAAGAAGAGGGGAGAGAAGAAGATCAAGAGGAAAAAAGATTGATAGAGAGGAAGAGAGAGAGGGAGATGGAGAGAGAGAAGAATAGACAGGCGAAGAAAGATAAGAGTGATGAGTGAGTTGAAGAGGGAGAGAGAAAAAGAGGACAGAGAGAGATTGATGAATAGAGGAAGGGAGAGAGACAGAGACAGGCGAAGAAAGAGGAAAGTAACTGAAAGAAAGAGAGAGAAAGAAGGAGAGAGATAGACGGAGAGGGAGAGAAGGTTGTTGATAATCAGTTTGTGTCACATACACATCATCGGGATAGGAAATATGTTGTAATTTATGATTCTTGATTCATGTAAAATTTGTAAAAGATAAAAACCCAAGTGTTACCTACCTAAGTTAAATTGAGCTAGATGATGATCTACAAATACTTTGATTTTTTTTTTTTTTTTTTTTTTTTTTTTAAGAGGTTTGACAGAGGGAACTGTAACTCTAGGGTCTTATCGTCCCGAAATCGGAGAGAGAAGGAAGACAGGATAGGAGAAAGCCAGCCGTTCCGAGAACGAACATTATCCCATCAGGATAAAATCCGCCCCGGGCGGGAATCGAACCCGCGGCCTAGCGCTTACAAGGCAGACGCGCTACCAACTAAGCTAAAATAAGAATAAAAGCTAAAATAAGAATAATAAAAGGTCCCAACTTTTCAGTCTCATTCTGGCATTCAGGATGAACATTCAGGATGAACAAGGTAGGTATATATATTCTCGCGACGACCTATGAACTCAAAGCAAGAAAGTTTTAGATAACACTTCAGTCGATAATTTAAGACCGGTTTTAGCGTCACCTGTGTTAATCCACGCCGAGAAAGGCCAATAAATGGATGGGTGACTTAAACATTATATTGGGAATAAAGGGAGAACGGGCTCTAGGCTTGATTTTAAATCATTACATGAAAGTGAAGTCAAAATAAACTGAATATTAAACAAATTAGGTAGGTACATAGGTACTGATTTTCTCTAATCACTACGGGCTAAAAAATTCTCGGAGAGACGGGCCCTGCTTGTTCTCTCCCTTTCTCGTCTGTTCTCACCCCTCTCTTGTTTTAGATCCTCTCTTTTTCCTTCCCTCGCCTCTCTTTCTCATTCGTCTGCTCTCTTTCCCTTATTTTCTGTCCTTTCCTTTCCCCTCTCTTTTCCCTTTGTCCTGGCCTCTTGTTCCTCTCTTTCTCTCCCTTTATTTCCTCCCCACTTTCTCCTTCTGTTCCCTCCCTTCCTTCATTTATGTTCCTTTTTCTCCTCCCTTCGCTCCTCCTTCCCTTGTTTTTTCCTTTTTTTTCTCTCTTCACATTTTCCTTCTCTCAACACAGTGCTAAACCTGAATACATCAGACAGCTTGGTACCAGCTCTCTCTCTCTCTCTCTCTCTCCTCCTTCTATCTCGCTTTATCTTGTACTCGTGTCTATTTTTTCTTTCTTTTCCTCTCACGATTCCATCCCTCTCTTTCTCTTCTGTTCTCTTTCCTCTTGTCGTCCTCTCTCTCCTCCCTCTCTCTCTCTCTCTCTCTCTCTCTCTCTCTCTCTCTCTCTCTCTCTCTCTCTCTATCTCGCTTTATCTTGTACTCGTGTCTATTTTTTCTTTCTTTTCCTCTCACGATTCCATCGCTCTCTTTCTCTTCTGTTCTCTTTCCTCTTGTTGTCTGCTCTCTCCCTCTCTATCTATCTCCCTCTCTCTCTCTCTCTATCTCCCTCTCCCTCTATCTTGTACTCCTGTCTATTTTTTTTTATTTTTCTCTCACGATTTCATCCCTCTCTTTCTCTTCTTCTTCTTCTTCTTCTTTCGTCCCTTCTCTTATTTCTTCTTCCCCTCTCTCTCTCTCTCTCTCTCTCTCTCTCTCTCTCTCTCTCTCTCTCTCTCTCATATTTCATCTTGTAGACGGCTCTTCATCTATTTTTTTGCTTATTACAGGAGGCATATTCTATAGTTACCTATTAGGACACCAACCTCAGTGGTGTAGTGGTTAGCGCGGTGAACTTTGGATCTGGAGGTTGGTGGTTCGAGTCCAAGTCAAGTCATAAAATTTAGCGTAGTGTATTAAGCAGGGAACGACATTTGTGACGAGCATTTATGCTCAACACAGTTAAAATTCCTTTTTAATTTGGGAGGAATATAATGAAACGAAGTGAGCCCTAAGTTTTTATTATTATTAGGTACGTTTTTTTTATTTAGTAAAGTAAATAGTCCTGAAATGAACTTTGTCCGTTTAGGATAAGGTTTTCCCTGGGCGGGAATCGAACACGGGACCTTTCGAGTGCAAGAATAATGATATACTGAAGAGCTTAATGTAGGTGTTCTTGTTTTCTTTTACTTGTAAGTTTTTATTGAGCAGGGAAATTCCACAGGGTATAAATTAGGTGCTATTCAAATTTTCGACTTTTGGGAGGGGAAA
>NW_007381008.1:11529-13093 GCF_000475195.1 Diaphorina citri | reverse complement strand
AAAAAAAAAAAAAAAAAAAAGATGAGTGTTTCACCGCCGTTTTTATTTCGTAGACATGAAACAACTGCTACATTAGACGCTTGTGGTCTGTGTCGTAGCATGCCCATCCCGTAGTATGCCTCTCATCAAAACTCAGGAGACACATCACTAACTCAGAGGGCTATTTTTTTGTATTTCTGAAACCAGAGGGCTATTTCTGTCGTGCAATCGTGGGATTTCTACGAAAAAAAAAAACCTTAAGGAAAAAGGAAAACTTTATCATTTAGGAACGACTTTCGGCCCTAAATCTGTGGGCGGATAATGAGAGAGAGAGAAGGAGTGTAAATTTTCTGCTGAATTGCTAAACTGACTGCTAAATTTTCTTCTGTATGAATAGAATAGAATATACCTTGTTTATCCTGCCAGAATGAGACTGAAAAGTCCCTTTACTCCCGCAGTCTAAACAAGGTCTTATATATTTCATAGGTATAGTTTAAACATATGTAAATAAAAAACCTTGTTTAAATATTTTTTTGTCTTTTGTCTTCTTTTAAAGGCAAAATTTTCTATACAGTACCTTCCTAAAAAAAGGTACGTAGGTCCGTAGGTACCTTTCTAAAAAAATTGGAACCTACAAAGCAAAGAAAACGTTTCGGAATCGAGAGGTCTACAAATTAATTATGGGACCCGAAAATAACTTTGTCTCCACACGAAAAATAGTATGAATTGGTAAAATACGAACCGCCCGGCAAACCTACCACGTACGATATTTTCTCGTGAAACCGGGGAAAAAAACCCGGCGAAAGCTCGAAATCCCGCGAGAAAGCTGAACTACGGAGGGATCTTTCTCCAAACAACTAGACGGGAGAAATTTCCGTGTGGTACTGAGAGAGCAGAGAGAGAAAAATTGCTCGCATCCCGAACCAGCCCCATTTTCTCTCCCTTTTTCTTCTCTTCAAGTCCTTTTTAGCCCGTCCTTCCTTTATTATTACGATAGTCATAAGAAAAGGTATAACGGACGGGCTATTGTATTCGCTTCGGTGTCTGTCAGTCTGTCTTTCTGTCCCCATAGAAGGACTTATCCAAACCTGGTCGACCTATCTATCAAATTAAAGGTCTTTCTACCAGGTGGTGCAAATGTCCAGAGAAGAATAAAGCCAAAAAAAACCTGGTTTTTGGGGGGGATTATTTTTTCACATTTTCTTACAGAAATGAGCTCTGATCTTGAAATTTGTCGCGACGACCTATGAATTCAAAGCCAGAAAGTTTTAGATAACACTTCAGTCGATAATTTTTTAGCGTCACCTGTGTTAAGCTACGCCGAGAAAGGCCAATAAATGGATGGCTGACTTAAACATTATATTGGGAATAAAGGGAGAACGGGCTCTAGTCTTGATTTTAAATCATTACATGAAAGTAAAGTCAAAAAATCAAATAAAGAATAATAATAAACTGAATATTAAACAAATTAGGTAGGTACATAGGTACTGATTTTCTCTAATCACTACGGGCTAAAAAATTCCCGGAGGGACGGGCCCAGCTTGTTCTCTCCCTTTCTCGTCTGTTCTCACCCCTCTCTTGTTTT
>NW_007381008.1:0-10594 GCF_000475195.1 Diaphorina citri | reverse complement strand
TCTCTCCATTCATGCGCTGCCGCTCTCTCGCTCTTCTCTCAGTACTGTTCTCTCTCTCTCTCTCTCTCTCTCTCTCTCTCTCATATTTCATTTTGTAGACGGCTCTTCATCTATTTTTTGCTTTTTACAGAAGGCATATTCTATAGATATCTAGTTATTCTATTAGGCCAGGAGGTGTATGAAGAAACAAAGTGAGAAGTGAGATGCAAGTTTTTTTTTATTATTATTATTAATATGTACCTACCTATTGTTTTATTATATTTTCTTGAAAAAAAAGAGGTTTTATAGAGGGAACTTCGACAACAGTGTTCTTCTTCTTCTTCTTCTTCTTCTTCTTCTTCTTCTTCTTCTTCTTCTTCTTCTTCATTTATCTGTAGGTACCTACCTATGTAGTAAGTTCTTTTTCTTATTTAGCAGGGAAATTCCACAGGGTATAAATTAGGTGCTATTCAAATTTTCGACTTTTGGGAGGGGAAAGAGAAAAACCCAGCTTTTCATTGATGCCACCTCAATCAAACAAACAACAAGACTGGGAAATTTTCAAAAAGAGAAAAAAATCAAGAAGAAAATTGAAAAATCTTTTTTCACCTACCTATATACGTACCAGTATTTTTGTTAACTTTCACCATTGTGTGATCGTATAAAGGCGAAAAAAAATGCTGAATCTTGAGTAATACTCGTATCTGAAACAGTTTTCTGGATGGGCAACTTATGGACGAAGAATAAACTTGCAAACTTGACCTTGTTGTTGAATTTTCATTATTATTTGAATTAAATACCTATACCTATATTTGAATTAAATACCTATCTTCCTATATCTGTGTATATTTTTTTATTTGTATTTATTAAAGTGTTCTAACATAAATAATTGAAAATTTGATTAGAAAAAAAATGGACCTTCAAGGGCTGCAGAGTACCCCGGATTTTTAGAAGGCCCCAAATTTCGTCCCCCATTGTACCTTTGCAAGGGCCCGTGGGGCCCTATATCCGAGTGAGTTCCACAGTTCACCGAACCTCCAGAGAAGGTAAAACAGAAAGAGAGAAGGAAGAGGAGAGAAATAAAGAAAGAGAGGGCGTAAAGAGAGTGAGAAGGAGAGAGAGAGAGAGAAAGAGGGAGAAATAAGGCAAGCGAGAGATAGGGAGGAAAAGGGAATAGAGAGAGAGAGAAAAGGGGATAGAGAGAGAAAGAAAAGAGAATAGAGAGAGAAAGAAAAATCTTGTTAATTTATGTGCTCTTCGTTTTATTAACATTCTTTTTATTTCGTGTTTATTGCGAGCAATTTTTCACCTTCTTGCTAAAAGAAATCCCCCTCCCCCTGCTCCTCCCCTAACTGACCAAATCCTACCATCTAGAATCCAATGAGTGAGTCTGATATAAATACTCACTCTTGGAAGCGCTAGATTCGTAGAAGCCTTTACGGCTGTTTGCCCCTACACCTAAGCTTCTGAGTTGGGCTTGTTGTGTATGCTTGGAAGAGCTAGATCGCTGGTTCGACACCCGCCCGGAGCGAACATTATCGTAAACGGAAAAACTTTGCTCTTGAAAAGGCTGGTTTTCTAATTTGTTATTAACAATTAAATGTAAACAAAATTATAGCAATAAGGAGGTGCTCTGTTTGATTTATTTTACTGTTATAATTGGAGAACTTGTTCTAAGCTAGTAGTCTAAAATTCCTTTTTTTGAGAGGTTTAGGCCAGCCTAGTTAGCTTAGTTGGTAGTGCGTCTGCCTTGTAAACGCTAGGCCGCGGGTTCGATTCCCGCCCGGGGCGGATTTTATCCTGCTGGGATAATGTTCGTGTCTACCTTGTAAGCGCTAGGCCGCGGGTTCGATTCCCGCCCGGGGCGGATTTTATCCTGATGGGATAATGTTCGTTCTCGATGGAAGCGCTAGGCCGCGGGTTCGATTCCCGCCCGGGGCGGATTTTATCCTGATGGGATAATGTTCGTTCTCGGAACACCTAGGCCGCGGGTTCGATTCCCGCCCGGGGCGGATTTTATCCTGATGGGATAATGTTCGTTCTCGGAACGGGTTATAAGCGCTAGGCCGCGGGTTCGATTCCCGCCCGGGGCGGATTTTATCCTGTAAGCGCTAGGCCGCGAGTTCGATTCCCGCCCGGGGCGGATTTTATCCTCATGGGATAATGTTCGTTCTCGGAACGGCTCGCGCTAGACGCGGGTTCGATTCCCGCCCGGGGCGGATTTTATCCTGATGGGATAATGTTCGTTCTCGGAACGGCTGGTTTCTCCTATCCTGTCTTCCTTCTCTCTTCGATTTCGGGACGATAAGACCATAGCAGTTACAGTTCCCTCTGTCAAACATCTTAAAAAAAAGAGGTTTAACAGAGGGAACTTCTAACTGTACTTTTTTAAGCGAATGCAAATATCAAGTTTTTTTTTAAAGAGGTTTGACAGAGGGAACTGTGACTGCTAGAGAAATCGAAGAGAGAAGGAAGACAGGATAGGAGAAAGCCAGCCGTTCCGAGAACGAACATTATCCCATCAGGATAAAAAAAAAAAACACATGTATTTTTTTGTTAAGAGGTTTGACAGAGGGAACTGTAACTGCTATGGTCTTATCGTCCCAAAATCAAGAGAGAAGGAATTTTTTTAAAGAGGTTTAACAGAGGGAACTGTAACTGCTATGGTCTTATCGTCCCGAAATCGAAGAGAGAAGGAAGAGAGGGATAGGAGAAAGCCAGCCGTTCCGAGAACGAACATTATCCCATCAGGATAAAATCCGCCCCGGGCGGGAATCGAACCATTTTAAAGAGGTTTGACAGAGGGAACTGTAACTGCTATGGTCTTATCGTCCCGAAATCGAAGAGAGAAGGAAGCCAGGTGGAAGAAAGCAGAGGGAACTGTAACTGCTAGTTATCGTCCCGAAATCGAAGAGAGAAGGAAGACAGGATAGGAGAAAGCCTACGATGGGAACTGTAACTGCTATGGTCTTATCGTCCCGAAATCGAAGAGAGAAGGAAGACAGGATAGGAGAAAGCCAGCCAGGTTTGACAGAGGGAACTGTAACTACTATAGTCTTATCGTCCCGAAATCGAAGAGAGAAGGAAGACAGGATAGGAGAAAGCCAGCCGTTTCGAGAACGAACATTATTCCATCAGGATAAAATCCGCCCCGGGCGGGAATCGAACCCGCGGCCTAGCGCTTACAAGGCAGACGCAAAAATTCTAAATAAATCAATACTCCCGTTCTCCTTTTCTCTCCGATTTACTGACGGCAAGACCTTCATTGTTACAGTTTCCTCTACCAACCTTCTTAAAAAATAAAATAAAAATGCTGTGAAAATGTAGATCTCACTTCGTTTGCTCGAAAACTTATCCGGAACAGTAGGGAACAGTTCGTGTATATCAAACCTGAGCGACTTGAATAATGGAGGAGAAGAAAGAGGAAGAGGAGGAGAAGAAAGGTCGTCGATGGAATGGAAAAAAAGAAGAGGGGAAAAGAAGAAGGAGAACGAAAGGAGAGGAAAAAAGTGTCAAGAAGATGAGAAAAGAGGGGTGCAAATAAATATAGTGTAAATGTGGGAATGGGTAAAAATAAAAAGGGAAGAAGAAGAAGAAGGAGGAGGAGGACGAAATAAATATACTGTAAATGTGGGAACGGGTAGAAAACGGAAAGATGAGAAGTTCCAGTGAGTAATTTACGTGGCAGAGCGGTCTCCGGAGATGTTGTTTTTACCCCGCTTTACATCACTCTTCAAGGGTGACGGTCCCGAACAATAAACCAACCGTCAAAAGAAGGAGATAAAGACGGAGGAGAAGAAAAGAAGAGATAGGAGGAAAAGAGAATAAGAAGGGAACGAAGAAGCAAAAATAGAAGAAGATCAGTAAACCAACCGTCAAAAGAAGGAGATAAAGACGGAGGAGATAAAGGAAGAGATAGGAGGAGAAAGAGAAGAAGAGTCAAATGAAGGAGGAGGAGGAAGAGAAGAACAAGAACACGAAGGAAAGGAGGAAGGAGATGAAAAAGATGGAAAAGAAGAAAAGGGAGAAGAAGATGAAAAAAAACAAGAAGAACTTCGCCTCCTTGGCGAAGAATTATTTTGTATCAAAACTGATCTTGAAATTTGTCGCGACGACCTATGAACTCAAAGCGAGAAAGTTTTAGATAACACTTCAGTCGTTAATTTAAGACCGGTTTTAGCGTCATCTATGTTAAGCTACGCCGAGCAAGGCCAATAAATGGATGGGTGACTTAAATATTATATTGAGAATAAAGGGAGAACGGGCTCTAGTTTTGATTTTAAATCATTACATGAAAGTAAAGTCAAAAAATCAAATCAAGAATAATAATAAACTGAATATTAAACAAATTCGGTAGGTACATATTAGGTACTGATTTTCTCTAATCACTACGGGCTAAAAAATTCCCGGAGGGACGGGCCCTGCTTGTTCTCTCCCTTTTTCGTCTGTTCTCACCCCTCTCTTGTTTTAGATCCTCTCTTTTTCCTTCCCTCGCCTCTCTTTCTCATTCGTCTGCTCCCTTTCCCTTATTTTCTGTCCTTTCCTTTCCCCTCTCCTTTCCCTTTGTCCTGGCCTCTTGTTCCTCTCTTTCTCTCACTTTATTAAGTAAAACAGAAAGAGAGAAGGAAGAGGAGAGAAATAAAGAAAGAGAGGGCGTAAAGAGAGTGAGAAGGAGAGAGAGAGAGAAAGAGAAAGAAAAAGATGGAAAGCGAGAGATAGGGAGGAAAAGGGAATAGAGAGAGAGAGAAAACGGAATAGAGAGAGAGAAAACGGAATAGAGAGAGAGAAAAGAGAATAGAGAGAGAAAGAAAACTCTTGTTAATTTATGTGCTCTTCGTTTTATTAACATTCTTTTTATTTCGTGTTTATTGCGAGCAATTTTTCACCTTCTTGCTAAAAGATATCCCCCTCCCCCTGCTCCTCCCCTAACTGACCAAACCCTATCATCTAGAATCCAATGAGTGAGTCTGATATAAATACTCACTCTTGGAAGCGCTAGATTGGTAGAAGCCTTTACGGCTGTTTGCCCCTACACCTAAGCTTCTGAGCTGGGCTTTTTGTGTACCTATGCTTGGAAGAGCTAGGTCGCTGGTTCGACACCCGCCCGGAGCGAACTATATCCTAAACGAAAAAACTTTGCTCTTGGAAAGGCTGGTTTTCTAATGTTATTAATTTAATTTCTAATGTTATTAACAATTAGATGTAAACAAAATTATAGCAATAAGGAGGTGCTGTTTGATCTATTTTACTGTTATGAAGGCCGGCCGTTCCGAGAACGAACATTATCCCATCAGGATAAAATCCGCCCCAGGCGGGAATCGAACCCGCGGCCTAGCGCTTACAGAGCAGACGCACTACCAACTAAGCTAGCTAGGCTGGCTAATTAGGGAAAAACAGGCAAACAAGTGAGGCAGGAACGTTTTTTTATGGGGGGGGGCGAGGGGGCCCGGCCTCCCTCGGGCTTGATTTTTCTCCTTTACTGTAGAGTGTAGATTCATAGAGGCCGTTTGCCTGTTTGAAGCTGATCCTTTAGAACTTCCTTTACTGTAGGCTAGAATCGGAAAATTTGGAACACCCCCCGGTAAGAAAATCCCCCCCCTCGATAAAATCCTGGTTATTGCCCTGATGTGAGGTTCTGTGAACTATAGACCTCGCTCAGACTCATTTTTCTAAGCTGAATAGCTGAGACAAAAGAGCTGCAACTGTCCTCTTTTCATCATAATGTTGCTGTTTTTTAACACAGGTTGCGGGTTCGATACCCACCCGGGTCGAAGGGAACGGCTGGTTTTCTCCTCATTTCAATCTAATGTAACTTGGACTCGAACCACTTTCAATATAAAGGGGCTGTTCAGCCCTACGACGAAAGTTTCTGGGAACCACACCAACTTACCACATAATCCTGGCATGTCCAAATCTGTAACTGCTAAGGTCTTATCGTCCCGAAAGCGAAGAAAGAAGGAAGACAGGGTAGGAGAAAGCTAGCCGTTCCTGGGAACCACCAACTTACCACGTAATCCTGGGGTGTCCAAAACATCGCCTTCTGGATGAACGGATCGACCAATTGGCGCAACAGTTGAAAACACTGACGGCATTTATACTGGGTTGAACAATGCTGATTGCGCACGATGTCGAAAACGACTCGCCGGACCATTTGGAAAGCGTGCGCCGCAAAATAGGGGACTAACGTCGAGTGGTTTGCGAAAAACTGGTCGAACCCTGACAGGGCGAGCTTGGAGTTTAGTTTGACGAGGAATCTGTGACAAGGAGGTTTTGAAGATTAATTTGATTTCTAAGTTGTAGGTATAACGTCACTGTAAACAAATATCCGATTTATTCGTAGGTAGGTATTACTGCTTTATTTGTAGCTATTTCTGTGAAGGTGTTTATCTTCAGTGATGGTGGTTTTACCTTCATTTGATAATTAAGCTATAGCTGCCTAACCAACCTGAGGGAGACTGAATGTTTTATTTCTTTGAAGCCACTAAAGCCAAGAAAGGTAAACTTGTAAATTGTAAAAAGCATCTTGAAAGAGAGAGAGAGAGAGAGAGAGAGAGAGAGAGAGAAAGAGAGGGAGAGAGAGAGAGAGGTAAGAAAAAGAGATGGATGAAAAAGAATTAGAGAAATGGATACAGATAAACTGAGAGAAGACTAACGTCGAGTGGTTTGCGAAAAACTGGTCGAACCCTGACAGGGCGAGCTTGGAGTTTAGTTTGACGAGGAATCTGTGACAAGGAAATTTTGAAGATTAATTTGATTTCTAAGTTGTAGGTATAACGTCACTGTAATTTATTCGTATTTATTCGTAGGTAGGTATTACTGCTTTATTTGTAGCCATTTCTGTGAAGGTGTTTATCTTCAGTGATGGTGGTTTTACCTTCATTTGTTTATCATGGACACTCGTTGCTTTAAGTTGAAAGTCCAGAAGAGGTTAGGTAGTAGTAGTAATAATAATAGTGCTTATTTATACTGCTCGCATAGGACTGAAAAGTCCCTTTACTCCAGCAGTAGGCTACTACTATTATTGTGGTCAAATTCTCAAATTATATTGAGGATAAAATTCCATACCTCGGCTGGGATTGAACCCACGCCCTCCTGTTTACCAGGCGACCGCCTTGACCACTACACCACCGAGGTAGGTATAGCTGCCTAACCAACCTGAGGGAGACTGAGGGGGGGCGGAAAAAGCTAGCAGCACGCGGTTGCCCTGTCAATCATCTCTTGTGATGGAAACTGAAGATTCAACGTGTTTTAGATGGCTATTTTGAGATGAAAAAACTTGGTTAGTTTTCCTGGAAATGGATCTGTGTCGAGCTTCCTGATATAGAGTTCAAAATTAGAGTGCCGGCACCCAGTCACTATCGGTTAGGCTTCCGGTACCCTAGTTTTTGCTCTCAGACTCCACACGCTCTTTAAATTATTTACCTACCTGTAGCACATGACTGCAAACACGAAAAAACATGGTTAGTTTTCCTGGAAATGGATCTGTGTCGAGCTTCCTGATATAGAGTTCAAAATTAGAGTGCCGGCACCCAGTCACTCTCAGTTAGGCTTCCAGTACCCTAGTTTTTGCTCTCCGACTCCACACCCTCTTTAAATTATTTACCTACCTGTAACACATGACTGCAAACACATCTAAGCGAGATAATTCATCTGGGGAAATGTTCTCGAGAAGTACAATGAAATGAACAGAGTTCTGTGTAGTATTGAAATACTGTCAAATAAATGTGAATAAGTATCATGCCTCGGTTGGGATAGAACCCGCGACCTCCTGTTAACCAGGCGTTCCGAGGAAGGCTCCAATGTATCTGAAAAAACCTGTGATAGTGATAAGTAAATATGTATAATACATAGCTAACGTCACATGGCGGAAGATAGATTTATCAGTTATCATTATCAGACAAACACGTACGGTATTTAGCAGCTAAGCAAATTAAACGAGGAAGTTAAGCAGGACAGATTATTGTAGAAAGGAAATCCTTCCTAGGATAAACCACAAGATTAGCTATCTCTGGCTAAAGATAACTTTCAGTAGGCCATGTAAGTATAACTGGCGTGCTGAGGCCGGAACTTGGCCTGGCGCACTTCCGTGCACCTAGATTTATTTTGCTACCAAATTAAGACCTGCACGGCTAGTTAGCTTGGAGGGTAGTGCGTCTGCCTTGTAAGCGCTAGGTCGCGGTTCCATTCCCGCCCAGGGCGAATTTTATCCTAAACAGATAAGGTTCGTTCCCAAAACGTCTGAATTTCTCCTATCCTGTCCTCCTTCTCTCTTTGATTTCAGGACCATAAGATCTCGCTTGTTACAATTCCCTCTCTTAAAAAAATCTGGTGTTAACATGACACGACTTTCCTTATCCTATTGAATGATGCTTATTTGGGTGTTCGTCTATTGTAACTTTTACAAAATCTCTAATCGTCTAGTCAGTATAGCTGAAAACCGCCAAAAATCGGTCGAAAGCCGCCAAAAAGAGGTCAAAATACCACCGACCGCAGCACCTATCTTAATTAAAAGTATTACATCCTTATCACATTTATGGACTACATACCTACCAAATTTCAAGTCACTATAGCTCATACCGTTCCCGAGATATTATTGAATTACACCTAAAACCACCAAAAAGCGGTCAAAATACCGCCAACCGCAGCACCTATTTTAACCAAAAGTTTCGTGTTGCATATTTTTTGTCACATTTGACAGCTGCATGCCAAATTTCAAGTCTCTAGCTCTTACCGTTCTCGAGATATTTTGTTTACAGACAGACAGAAGGACAGACACACACACGGACCAATGGCTGAAACATTGTATTTAGGCTCTAGGGACCTCAAAACGTGTTTTTCTTCTTCTTCTTCTTCTTCTTCTTCTTCTTCTTCTTCTTCTTCTTCTTCTTCTTCATCATCATCATCATCATCATCTTCTTCTTCTTCTTCTTCTTCTTCTTCTTCTTCTTCTTCTCCTCCTTCTTCTCCTTCTTCTCCTTCATTATCCCTTCCTCTCCTCCTTCCCCTCTCCCCCCTAGCTAGTCATTGATCAGAAGGTAGGAGTATGGCCTTGACGTGCTCGGTACAATAGGAATAATAATACTTGGCCAGACTTCGGAGGAACCTGTCCAGAGATTTATACTGGGAGGGGAGGATGCGGGGTCCGAAGTGGTTTCGAAGAACTTGCAGGACCATGAGGCGAAGTTCCTGGAAGCAGAAAGGATGAATGTCTATTTAGGGATTTTTTTTTTTTTAGCTAAGCTATTATCGTCCCTAAACCAAATAGAGAAAGCAGAGGGGAATCGAACCCGCGATCTAGCGCTTAAAAGGAAAACGTGCTATTAAAACGTGTTTTGGCACTAAAAACTGACCATCGAAAATTTCACCCGATTACATTACTTTCCTTCCTATAGGATAAGGAAAGTAAAAACAGAGAGAGATAGCAAAAAACAGAGTTCAGGCGAGAAAAAAAATGATACAACTGAAATAAAAATTAATTTAATGGGTTATGTAAAATGCTTACAAATGAACCCTAATTGAAGGTCCCATGATGATAAGAGAAAAAAATATCCCTACATATTCCCCAGAGTGGAAGATTAGGGTTCTCTCTCTCTCCCTCTTTCTCTCTCCGTTTCTCCCCTCCCCTCCACCTCTCTCCCTTTCCCCCTCTTCTCTCTTCTTCTTAGCCCTTTCCCGTGTTCAGACGGAACTCTCTGAATCAGATGTAAGCTGATTTTGGGCTGACATTTGGTTGTGTATAGGAAAAACGAAAAAGTTTACGAGTGGATGCTCTCCGCACAGCACACACCTCTGTTTTTTTTATGGATTGAATTATAACTGCTAATGCTAAGTTATTATCGTCCCTAAACCAAATAGAGAAAGAAGAGGGGATTATTATTAAATATGTTTATATTAGACATCCTAGGTTATAAAGTTATGAAATAGGTAACTACAAAACTTATTACCTTTATATGATACGGGGGGGAATCGAACCCGCGATCTAGCGCTTAAAAGGAAAACGTGCTATTATAAAAGCTAACTAGGCTTACTGCTAAGGCTGGTTTACTCCCTGTTTAAAGTCGCCCGGCCAGACAATGCCCCTTCCTCTCTCTTTCAAACAAAGAAGATCCTCGTTCATTGAAAATTGTTTCTTTCTTCAATATTCTTCTCCTTCTTCCTCCTCCTCCTTCTCCTCCTCCTCCTCCTCTTTCTCCTCCTCCTCCTCTACCTCTCCTAGTCCTCCTTTTTTTTTCCTACTTTTGTAACGAAAAATAATAATTGAAGTTTATTGAAGGATTCGAAGCCTTTGAAGCAAGAACGGACCAGATCATACTTGGGCCCTATTTCTTTTTTTTATATATAAAAGGCCTTTTCTAAATGCTGAATAATGTTGAGAATCATATTAATATAGGTAAAAGAACAGCGTCTTCACTTGACTAGTAACTTTGGAAATTTATTTATTTTTTTTAAGAGGTTTGACAGAGGGAACTGTAACTGCTATCTGCTATGGTCTTATCGTCCCGAAATCGAAGAGAGAAGGAAGACAGGATAGGAGAAGGCCGGCCGTTCCGAGAACGAACATTATCCCATCAGGATAAAATCCGCCCCAGGCGGGAATCGAACCCGCGGCCTAGCG
>NW_007381007.1:0-17327 GCF_000475195.1 Diaphorina citri | reverse complement strand
ACCGCAAAGACCTGAGAGCAAAAAGCTCTATGCTCTTCGCTCCACTGTTTTTTAGCCTAAGAGCCTGTTCACACTTGTGGTTTCAACCAATTTTTTCCACCCGAATGTCCTGTAGACTGGATTTTGGTCCAATCTTTGACTTTTTTGATTTCTCTTTTTCTTCAGATGAATTCTCATCTTCTTCCTCTTCGTTGTCACTCTCTTGCTTAATTTTTGTTCTTCTATCAGATGATTTTTCAGACTTTTCTCTTTTCGATCTAGGTCCAGGTCTAGATTTTTTTGGTTTTTCTTCCTCCTCAGATGAATCTGCTTCTTCTTCATTCTCACTCTTTATTTTATTTCTTGTTCTTGTTTCACGTTTTTCAACTTTTGACTTTGGTCCAGGTCTTGATTTCTTGGGCTTCTCTTCTTCAGATGAAATCTCTTTTTCTTCTTCCGCCTCTTCTTCTTTTTCACTCTCACTTTCTTGACTCTTCCTTGTTCTCCTTTGAAAAGATTTTTCAGACTTTCCTACTTTGGATTTTGGCCCTATTCTTGACCTCTTTGATTCGTCTTCATCAGATGAACTGTCTTTTCTATTCCTCGTATTTCTATCAGATCTTCCTGGTCCATTCACTTTAGATTTTGGACCCATTCTTGAGTTCAGTGGCCTCTCCTCAGATGAACTTTCCTCTTCTGATTCTTTGCTGTTCTTTCTTTTGTCAGAGGATTTTTCAACTTTGGACTTAGAACCTATTCGTTTTCTACTAACTTCTTTGGGCTCAATTTTTTGTGTTTTCTAGAGACTAAAAAGGATCAAAACAAAAGTAAAACCCACATATTTATTTCTTAAAACTACAGGGAGAGACAGAGAGAAAAGTCCTTCTAATTTCCAACTCTTCATTACTTGGTAGAGTGTAGGTAAAAAGGAGGTAGGTAGGTACCTAGGTAGTTAGGTATAGGTAATATTTACAAAGATAATTATATGTTTTCCTTCTATAAAATATCTACCTAGATTCTATTAGGTAGTTAAATAAAATGTCTTTTTTTTTACTCGGTCAGAAACTCAAAGCACAGCACCTAGCAGCAACGTACTTTGGTCTTTACAAAGGTTTAAGTATATCACTGTGTACCTGTGATTCTACCTGATAAGAGTGATAAGAAATCATCTCACACCTGAACACACACCTTCTCTCATCAGCTGACTAGCTGATAACTCACAGGCAAAAGTAAACTTGTATTCAGGCAAAAAACCCACCAGTCGAGATTACACTCTCCGCGAGCTAACATCATCACGTCGGTGCCAGTTATTTTTAATTTTAATTCGAATAATTTTTTGTTACGTGAGCGTGAGTGCTGAGTGCAAAAGAGTTAAATTAAATAATTAAAATATTTTACAGTGCGAACAACCTTTTACTATAACAAGAGTAAAAGCGCCTAATCGAAAATAAAATATTTTTGAATTATTAAAATAAATTAATTCTTATTATTCCTGTTTCCTGACAATTTCTTCAGTTGGTTTTCAATGACAAATCCTAACTTCCCGCGGATTCCCTAAAGTTTTTTCAAGTCTTTTGAATTTTAGTGGGTTTTTTCCAGTGTTAAATGTGGGTTTTCTAGTGTGTGTTCAACATGATTGTAGTGGACAACGAGGTATCGAACTCTCCCACACCGTCCATTTTGGATTCGCCCACTTTGGCCCGAGTGGAGAGGGCCAGGATTAGAAATGAGTCTACCAGCACGTACAACTCGCCCCTCAACCAAACCATGTCTTCCTATTGTCCGGTAAGAAAGTTTTTGCAATGGCCTCATAGGTTGGTCTAGGGCCCGCTTTCTCAATGGGATTTCTATGGAATCAAGGGGCCCGTTTCTGGTTTCTCAAAGGAATCTGGTACTAACTGAAACCTGAGCCCTTGTGACATTCATTTCAGCAAAGCGCGTTTCTGCTTACCTACCAAACAAACATCCAATATCCCTACAATTATGTATATGTAACCACTGTGCTAATTGTGATATTAGAATAGTTTCCCGAAGGTAAAGGTCCCAAGTACGCCCCAATCTCTTGATAGCTGTTTCGTACTACCCTATATACGTATATCAAAGGCTCTTATCTGCCTTCATCATTTGATCCTGTTGACTTTTGGCGTACTTCCTCGTAAGTGGTTGGTAGTATAGTAGAATGATGAAAAGAAGCGACAAGAGTCTCTCTACCTTCTCTCCTTCACCCTAACGTTTTCAACTTGTTCTTTTCTCAAGTTTTCTTTAGAGTGCCTCTCTGCCTCAGTTTGTATTCTCGTCTGCTTATCTGTTTATAATAAGCTCGTCATATTTCTGTTCTTCTTTACGAGATATTTTATAGTAAGTTATGTTTATAGTTGTGAGACTCTGTAGCAAAGATTTCCTGGTGAACTGTTGGAGAGAGCTCGTCTCTCTTTAATTTGTCTGAGGCCATCTTGCACTTTAGATATGTATCAGATTATGAAGATAAGTGTCATTCATTTTCACCTCCTGCGGAAAAAGGTGTTAAGTTAAATAATGCGCATGGGATAGTATGAGATTAATATATTTTGTGGAAAATGCAAGTGTTTATCACCATGAAGATAGTATATGGCTAATACCTAATAATGGCTATTTATTATTTTGCAGTGTAAGTTGTAGGTAAGTAGGTACCTCAAAACTTTAGCCCTGCCATAACGTATGCCCTGCCATGGGTTCAATGAGGGCTTGCATTTGTACTGATCCCTCAAATTTTTCGAGTAGGTATGCCACCTGTCTGAAGTTTAGGGAAGCTAATTATTTTGAAGAGGAGAATTGGAATGAAATATGATCAAGACAACCAGTTGATGGCAATTTCCAACATATGTATGTGCCAATGACAGGATGTTTGGATAGCAGAACTGTCTTGCTGTTTCTGGCAATTAGGTACATTTTTTAAGCCTGTTTGATGGCTTTAGTTTAGAACATTAAATTTAACAAAGTGGGGTTTTGTATGTTTTCAGCAAGCGAGACCCTGAGTCTTCCATACAGTTTTTTAAGTAGGTATGTAAAGATATCCTAAAGTAGGTAATGATCCTGATTTGATTTAGGTCTTTAGGTGGTGGTTCTCAGTAATAAAAACATTCCAAATTTGATTGTTTTGAGCGGGATTTGGGACCGGGTTCTACTTCCCAACTTACCTTCTTCCGAATGGCCTCACACCTGTAATGAATTCTTCTCTTCTTTTCCTGCAGGTTTATAATTCAATTTTTTAAGTTGTTCATTCTAAAAATTGAATTTAAACGGAAAAATTACCTACAAGAAACAAGGAATTAGGTAGGTACCGAAAAAGAACATTATTTGACATTTTCAGATTTTGAGTTTTGACACTTTTGACAAAAAAATTTCTAAGTTTCTGCGACGTTGCCAGATTGAAACGAAAATGCGAAAAGATTCGTTTACACCGATCTATTCTCTGAACGATGAATTTCCTTCTGGTGAAAGAGGCACATCCACTATTTTTGCCATTTCAAATGTTTTAGTGGATATGTCATTTGCTCGTGTGTTTTGAGAGTTAAATGAAAAGTCATAAATTTTCATTTCAAAGATCAGAGGAACAAAGTAAAAGTACCTAACCTCTAATTTAATCAATAGTTATCGTTTGTTTTGTCATAGGTAACGGTTTTTTAATAAAACCTTGGAAAAAAATCAACTTGTTACCTTGATTTAAAATGGAAAATTTCATGTTGGGTTGAATTTGGCTACGATTTGGATTTGGAACACCTGATAGACTATATGGCTATGCGATTTCAGTGGGCAGACTGGAAAGTGGAAGGCCAACTTCGTTTGGTGTTGAGACTTAAGAAAGACTATTACAGAAATGAAATGGAATTACGTGGAGATAATACAGAGTTTGGAATAGGACCTATAAACATCCATATTCATAATCTGATCTGATCTGTTCATTGGATAAATTATTAAACTTGATAAAATTAGAGAAATTTCCCTCAAATTTACCAAGTGGTATGAGGACTTTTCCAATTCAAGAACATTATTTTTCCTTTTTTCCCCGCTCTCTCAATTTTTTCTGATTTGAAAAAGTTTCGGCGGGACAGAAAATCCCAAGTTTAGCTCTTTTTTGACTTACGAGCATACATACCTAAAGTAGAAACCTATCCGACAACCCCCCACCAGCTTACCTGCACCTAATATCTTCCTCATAAAAAAGGATTTCAGGATTTTCAGGCTTAGGTATAGGATTATATTTTGTAGCTGGGGAGGGAATTTGAGCAAAGGCTGTTGTGCAAGAATTTCTGAATATGAGTAGATATAAATAAATTAGGAAAACGTGTGTAATATTACCTATACGGTACCTGTACCTATCTATAACTTCCCAGCTTATTCATCCTTTCGCGTACATATACCTACATGGGTAGGTAGGTAAGCACCTACTTATTTAGACGTTAAAGGCTTTTTTATACATAGGTAGTAGGTATTAGGTACTCTTAGTCTCATTCATTTAAAAATGTGTCCATATAATAGTGGAACTCCCCTAGTGGTTGGTTGAGTGGAAGAGCTCACTGTGTAAGAAATCTGCCTAAACAAAGCAGTCTAAACAAAGTCTCGTACATCTAATGAAAGAAAATTTGATTCATCTCAACTTTTCTGCCGAAAAAATACAAAAATCTTTTTCGTGTTAGTGTAGGCCGGGTTTTAGCTTGATAGAAGTTAATGGTACCGTATAGGTTGGTTGGTTAATGTAGGTACGAAGTAGATAGATATGAGATACCTACCGATTACTTTACCTATAGGTAAGCGTATAACCTACCCAGATATGGACCTACCTACGTACCGACCCATACATCGTAATAAAAATATTACTTAGGTGATTCCTACTAATGGTATAAGAACATACCTATATTGAATCCATAAGGCACTTACTCATAAAGTACGAAAATATCGTACTTAGGTATATGTACATATGTAATATTATATCTACCTATAAAGTAAATATACAAGTGACACATTAAAGTACCTAGTTATAGATAGGTATGTGTACCCAGGGCCGTATCTAGGATTTTGTCGAGGGGGGGGGAAGGGGTCCAATCAGTGATGTACAGGGGGGTGGATGTTTCAAATTTTCGGGGGGGGGGGGGGGGGGGGGGGGGTGGAGAAGATAGAAAAGAGGAGAGGGGTAAAAAGCTATATTAATGTTCAGAAGCACCTAATTAAAATTTCATAGGGCTACGCAACCTGTTAGCTTGTTTGTATTGGAAAATGCGGGGGTATAATATGTGGGTAGGTAGGTAGGTAGGTATATTGAAGGGGACATTTTGCGAGTGGACAGTGTGAGGGCATATTTGAAGGGGGACCAAATTAACCAGAACAAGCTCATTTAGCCTGTGAAGCTTATAGTGAAAAACTGTGGGATTTTTTTTTTTTTTTTTTTTTTTTTTTTTTTTTTTTTTTTTATGGGGGTTAAAATAAAAAGGCCACTTTATGGGCAAATTTCACAGATTTTCTGGAAATTTTTAATCTAATCGTGATAGGTACCTAGACCTGATTAGGTTTATACCGTGTTTTTTAAAAGGTCAAAAGCTCTGAAGCTTCCCACGCGCCACGTTTGTGTTACACGTGCCTTGGCCTTTGTCAGCATCAGAAAACCACAAAATACAATAATCTACATCTAGGTTCTAGGTCAGGGCTTTCCAAATAGCTATGGTGGACTGCAAGGACTTTTAAATGGTCCTTGTAGCTTTCTGATTTTTTTTTTTTATGAGGCTTGAAAGAGGGAACTGTAACTGCTAAGGTCTTATCATCCCGGAAGCGAGGAGAGAAGGAAGGCAGGATAGGAGAAAGCCAGATGTTCCGAGAACGAACCTTATCCGTTCAGGATAAAATCTGCCTCAGGCGGGAATCGAACCAGCGACCTAGCGCTTACAAGGCAGATACGCTGCCAACCAAGCTAACTATTAGGTTGGCTAACCGTCTCCTTGGTCTCCACACTAAATTGACTTCTGGAAAACTGCCTAACATTTGGCCTGCAGTATGCAGTATATTATTAGGCGCCGGGGCAACATTATCCAAATTGAATGTCTGCCCTCCGCCTCCCTCTTCTTTATCTCTCTCTTCTCCCTCCCGCTTTCTCCCCTTCTGTTTCTCTCTCTCTCTCTCTCCCTCTCTCTCCCTTCCCCTCTCTCTTTCCCTCCTTCCCTCTCTCTTTCCCTCCTTCTCTTTTTTACGTATTGTATGTTACTTCATCAGGCGAAAAATTGAGAATCAATGCATTCAACACTGAATAGTGAATCAATTAATTCGCTGTAAACTGTACCTATGAAGGTGCAATGTATCTAGCTATCTAGTATGTAGGTACATTCCTCATTTGATCTGCCGTAAAATTCTTCAGATCTTCAGAAGAATTCAATTCATCGCGGTGTTTATTTATTTATTTTATTTTATTTTATTTTTTTTTTTACCAAAAATGTGAGAACCGATTGACCAGTCATATCTCGCTTATACCTATAAGTATCTATTACCTATCACCGGTACCTATTACCTATGATACCTTCTCTGTTACGTATAATACCTGCAGTTCTGCACTAGAGGCATGCTATTTCATAGGTAATAGAAGCCATGCTATGGCCACAACAAATTGATTCCGGTATGTACGTCGGCAAACTCAATTATTTTTAAGGTTTTTTTTTCGAGTAACAGAAATAGATCTGAAAAACCAAACCCGAGCGAGAGAAATCGGAGAAAACCAGCAATCGAGTCGATTGGAAAAACTGATTAAAATACGAGGAAAACTGATCGAATTAAAATGTATAGTGAAAACATTCTGGTATTAAATAAATTAATTTGAAACAGTAGGTACCTACGTAAGTACACGTACCTATACAGATTCCTACGTAGGTAATTATAGGAATTATAATATCTAATCTATTCAAGTGTTTTTTATGAGATTTATTGAAAATTCCATTCTGTAGATAACATATATTAAAGATGGTACCTATCTCAAAGCTAAGATGCTTAGAAAATAAATACATCCTATACGTATTTTTAAAAGATTCACTAATACTCGTATTTCAAATGGTGCCAATAGTGTAAAGGGGTGAAAAGGAATGGAAAATTAAAAGTGAAAAATGTCCCAAATTTTTTGCACTCAAGTGTGTCACATCAAACCAGAATATGAACTGTTTTTACCTCGACACAGAAATACAGTCTGTAACTATGGAATCATACCTACTGTCAGACTGAATATGGGATCACCCACTTATTGTCTCTTATAACTTATAACTGTGTATTCACTGTTATGATAGGATGATACAAAGATTTCAATGTCACCCACTCTCTGTTTATACTTAAAGCTCGATTCCCACTTCATCACACTTCGCTCAAAATATCTGATGAGAGGCATATTACGGGATGGGTGTGCTGCGACACAGACCACACGAGTCTCATGTAGCAGTTGTTTCATTGCTGCGAAAACGGCGGTGAATCACTCATCTTTTGAAAAAGAAAAAAAATCTATAGTAAGATTTTTAACGTCACTGAATGACTGCCAAGTTTTTAAGTGACGGGGGTTTTACCCTTCATTCGGTGACAAGCTACTCGCCTACTCAAATGAACCTCACTCAGCCTGAGTGGGGCCGGGAAAAGCCAGAATTACTCAGATGTTCACCCATTCGGATAACATCAACTACGCAAAATGTTTCAAACGTCACGTCACAAAAATCTTTTTTACAACTCTCAGGGAAACCCAAATAAAATGAACTCTACTATCGCAAATTGCCTACTATAACGTCAGTTAACCCAATTTCCATTAAGAGCTGTTCGTTTTCACTAGAAATAGAAACTAGAAGGAAGTGACTCAGTTTAGTGAGTGTACCCTGGTCCGCGGGTAAAACATAGAATTCTTATCATTTTGACCGGAAATACAACAGCTGATAAGTACTGATAACACAGGAAAGCGGCAAAATGACACAAATATGTAGGACGAGTGTAAAACAATTAAAACACACGTACAATTCGTACAGACCTACAAACGTTTCTATTAGAAAACACGATAGTACGCGGGTTTTCAAGAATACGCTGATTTCAATGGAAATTTTACAGTGGTGTGTCATGAGCTCTGCTGATTGCTGGTGGTCTGGAACCCAGGTTGAATGATCACTACATCACTCACTATTTTCAGTAAGTGGTTATCAGGGGGTTTAGTCTGGCTGGGGGGACTTTAAACAGGGAGTCTACCAGCCTGAAATTTCCTTTGCTGAAGAAATAGCAAAAGTTGAGTGCGAAGGGCATCCCCTCGTAAAAATTTTGTAGTCAAAACCAAATGTCAGCCCAAAGCAATCACCTTATGGTTAATTGAGAGTGAGACGAAAAACGCCAACCCGTCTGATAGTGGGAAAATGCGAAAGAAAGAGGGACCACACGAAGTCTCATGTAGCAGTTGTTTCATTGCTGCGAAAACGGCGGTGAAACACTCATCTTTTGAAAAACAAAAAGAAAAAATCTATAGTAAGATTTTTAACGTCACTGAATGACTGCCAAGTTTTAAGGTGATGGGGGTTTTACCCTTCATTCGGTGACAAGCTACCCGCCTACTCAAATGAACCTCACTCAGCCTGAGTGGGGCCGGGAAAAGCCAGAATTACTCCGATGTTCACCCATTCGGATACCATCAACTACGCAAAATGTTTCAAACGTCACGTCACAAAAATCTTTTTTACAACTCTCAGGGAAACCCAAATAACATACACTCTACTATCGCAAATTGCCTACTATAACGTCAGTTAACCCAATTTCCAGTAAGAGCTGTTCATTATCACTAGAAATAGAAACTAGAAGGAAGTGACTCAGTTTAGTGAGTGCACCCTGGTCCGCGGGTAGAACATAGAATTCTTATCATTTTGACCGGAAATACAACAGCTGATAAGTACTGATAACACAGGAAAGCGGCAGAATGACACAAATATGTAGTAGGACGAGTGTAAAACAATTAAAACACACGTACAATTCGTACAAACCTACAAACGTTTCTATTAGAAAACACGATAGTACGCGGGTTTTCAAGAATATACGCTGATTTCAATGGAAATTTCACAGTGGTGTGTCATGAGCTCTGCTGATGGTCTGGAACCCAGGTTGAATGATCACTACATCACTCACTATTTTCAGTAAGTGGTTATCAGGGGGTTTAGTCTGGCTGGGGGACTTTAAACAGGGAGTCTACCAGCCTGAAATTTCCTTTGCTGAAGAAATAGCAAAAGTTGAGTGCGAAGGGCATTTTTCACTCCTTTTTCTGTAGGAATAGGAATGGACCTCTCATTCATAATTGTTACTCAAATGTTTGTCTTCTCTGATTTTTTCTTCTTTTTTTTTTCTATTTATATTTTCAGGTGGTGAGCCAGTCGTATCCGAGGAAGAGAAGGAAGAAGAGGCCGAAGCTCAGTTCTGGTGGACAAACCTGGTGTCTGATGAAGACATTGAAGATATCACCAATAGTAACAAGCTACTGGCGTTCATGTTTGTACTCAAACAATGTGAAGAAATTGGAGACAAATTGTAAGTTGAAAACTAGGGACCTCAAAACGTGTTTTGGCACTAAAAATTGACCATCGGAAATTTCACCCGATTACATGACTTTCCTTCCTATAGGATAAGGAAAGTCAGAAAAGAATCTTGACAAAAAAAAGTTTGGTATTGAAAGATTATGATAAAATAAAATAATCTTCAAGTTCATGATATGTGTAGCCTTTCAACCTCTGATTCTGAGTTAATCTAATTTTTAAAAGAATTTTTAACAGTAATGACTTGAGTTGTCAAGCACGAATGCTTGTTACAACTGTAGTTCTTCGATCATTACTATGCTAAATTTTATGACTTGACTTGTCACAATTGATATGACTTGACTAGTTGATTCGTGGAATAGAATAGAATATACCTTGTTTATCCTACTCTAAGGAGATTAAAAAGTCCCTTCACCCCAGCAGTCTAAACAAGGTCTCGTGTATTTTATGGGTTTAATACCTTGGCCGTTTAATAACCTGTGGGTTTAATACCGAGCCTTAGGAACAGTGCTAAGGCTTCAAAATTTTCTTCCTTCTCTCATAATAGCCCTTTTGGTTTCAGGTTGGTGTTCAGTCAATCTCTCGAAACCCTATCACTGCTAGAATATTTCCTCAATAGGATAGACGAGGCGTCTCAAGATGGAACTCTGGATCAGAATCTGTCTCAGTTCCAAGCATCCTGGACACTAGGTATGTGTAACAGGAGGACGCGGGTTCGATCCCAGCCGAGGCATGTAATCTTAGTCTCATTCATTTAAAAATGTGTCCATATAATAGTGGAACTCCCCTAGTGGTTGGTTGAGTGGAAGAGCTCACTGTGTAAGAAATCTGCCTAAACAAAGCAGTCTAAACAAAGTCTCGTACATCTAATGAAAGAAAATTTGATTCATCTCAACTTTTCTGCCGAAAAAATACAAAAATCTTTTTCGTGTTAGTGTAGGCCGGGTTTTAGCTTGATAGAAGTTAATGGTACCGTATAGGTTGGTTGGTTAATGTAGGTACGAAGTAGATAGATATGAGATACCTACCGATTACTTTACCTATAGGTAAGCGTATAACCTACCCAGATATGGACCTACCTACGTACCGACCCATACATCGTAATAAAAATATTACTTAGGTGATTCCTACTAATGGTATAAGAACATACCTATATTGAATCCATAAGGCACTTACTCATAAAGTACGAAAATATCGTACTTAGGTATATGTACATATGTAATATTATATCTACCTATAAAGTAAATATACAAGTGACACATTAAAGTACCTAGTTATAGATAGGTATGTGTACCCAGGGCCGTATCTAGGATTTTGTCGAGGGGGGGGGAAGGGGTCCAATCAGTGATGTACAGGGGGGTGGATGTTTCAAATTTTCGGAGTCTCCCTTACAGTAAAGGAGAAAAAAGAATCCCAAGGGTGGGGGCGCCCCCCCCCCAAAAAAAAAATACTGTCCTGTGTATACCTAATATTGTTCTTGGTTGCGCAACTCCATAGCGTATCTAATCTTACGCCTTGTGATCACACCACACACTTGACATCACCCAATATTATGTGACAATATTTTACACTTGTCTAGTCTAGAATAATATCGTCGTCACTTAGCAGGAATTGTGGTGAATCCAGTATTTAGTGAATCCATTGTGATTTAACACGTTTAAATGTTTTTATACAACTTGAGGCGTGAGATCTTTGTCTGTGTTGTTTGGGTTAAATCTTGTAGCTATCTACCTTTTATTCCACTTTTTCTAGGTCTTCTTAACGGCCCGGGCAATCGACTTGAAACAATGCCCAAGTACCTTTGTCTAACAGCCCTTGATTTTCGAGTTTCGGCTTGAAAAAAATTTCAGGGGAAATCAGGCCTATATCCAGAATCATTTTGAGGGGAGGGAGTGGATGCTCCCCTAAATTTCGCCCTGGGGGGGAGTAGTTACCTAGGCGTAGCTCAAGAGAGCATTCCACAATACTTTTAGCTGTTTGAGTACCTACCTGCACACCACCTGAAAATCTCTTGTTTTAGAATAGTAGGTTGATAATGTGTTGAAGTTCTAATCTGATTCCTGTACTTCTTGATATATGTAATTACAATTTATTCCTGAACTTATTGCTATAATAATTACCATCCTACCATCTTACAATCTTTAATATCTGTTCTGTGTACATTGATGGGCAAAGAAGAACTGCTTATTGTCTTTACAGTTAGGTATAATTATGCTGTAGTTATCATGACATACTATAGTGTGTCTCTATACGTAGCATGGCCCGATGTACTTGTTTCTCGTGACCTAATGCGAACATGGAGTAAAATTGCCTACATCCTAAACAATCCATAAAGATGTATGGCATGTTCAAATCATTGCATTGAATTAATTAGAATGAAGCGACTGAAGCCACTTCTAAGGTAGAAGAAACTAGGAACACGCTACTATCACGTCATGTGAGCTCACGTGACGTGATAGTAGTGTTTCTACTTTTACGTTCGAGTAGATGGAAGCTATTGAAGCCACTTCCAAACAATGCAACCATGATTGAAGTAGTGTTTGTCGCCGAAAGGAGGGTAAAAGCCCCGTCAATAATAAGTACAATGACGTTAAACTTAAAGAAGACAAGAATGCTACAATATTACAAAGTTCCCTAACAATGAAACTTTTGGGTAAACTTTTTAATACCCCATAGCGTATCTAATCTTACGCCTTGTGATCACACCACACACTTGACATCACCCAATATTATGTGACAATATTTTACACTTGTCTAGTCTAGAATAATATCGTCGTCACTTAGCAGGAATTGTGGTGAATCCAGTATTTAGTGAATCCATTGTGATTTAACACGTTTAAATGTTTTTATACAACTTGAGGCGTGAGATCTTTGTCTGTGTTGTTTGGGTTAAATCTTGTAGCTATCTACCTTTTATTCCACTTTTTCTAGGTCTTCTTAACGGCCCGGGCAATCGACTTGAAACAATGCCCAAGTACCTTTGTCTAACAGCCCTTGATTTTCGAGTTTCGGCTTGAAAAAAATTTCAGGGGAAATCAGGCCTATATCCAGAATCATTTTGAGGGGAGGGAGTGGATGCTCCCCTAAATTTCGCCCTGGGGGGGAGTAGTTACCTAGGCGTAGCTCAAGAGAGCATTCCACAATACTTTTAGCTGTTTGAGTACCTACCTGCACACCACCTGAAATTCTCTTGTTTTAGAATAGTAGGTTAATAATGTGTTGAAGTTCTAATCTGATTCCTGTACTTCTTGATATATGTAATTACAATTTATTCCTGAACTTATTGCTATAATAATTACCATCCTACCATCTTACAATCTTTAATATCTGTTCTGTGTACATTGATGGGCAAAGAAGAACTGCTTATTGTCTTTACAGTTAGGTGTAATTATGCTGTAGTTATCATGACATACTATAGTGTGTCTCTATACGTAGCATGGCCCGATGTACTTGTTTCTCGTGACCTAATGCGAACATGCAGTAAAATTGCCTACATCCTAAACGTCTCATAAGGAAAGATGTAATTGATGTTCAAACCATTACATTGAAATTGAATTAATTAGAATGAAGCCAAAGAGAAAGAATGAAATAATAATACTTATTAATGGAACTCATTCTAAAAGAAAATTATGCAGAGAGTTTGACAGAAAACAAGACAAGAAAGCTACAATATTACAAAGTTCCCTAACAATAAAACTTTTGGGTAAACTTTTTAATACCCAATTAAGTTTGGAACATTGACGTTTTTAGAACCATCATAAAGTACCTACTTAGCCAGGTACCTGTACCTACTACCTACCTAACTTAATTTATGAAAAATTATGTTGGCAAAAAAGCAGGTAGGTATTTTTGGAAAAATAAAATTAATGTAGGACGATAGATACATACCTGACTAAATTCTGCTTAGAAGTTTCTACGGTAGAACGGTAGGTAAGTTTTGAGCCAATAAATTTCGGCTTTTTTTTTTTTTTTTTGGAGTTAATTAAAAAAACTGAAACCCATCCATGGTACCTACCGAAGTTGTAATTTAGAATTTAGATGGAGACGTATTCTAATTTAATTTCTCAGCGGGAGAGGGTCGCGAGAGATGAATGGAGGAATCCAGGCTCAGGTGCTATGACTATAGAAGCTGGTAGCTATTAGCTTGTAATTTACGGGTCCTGGGGTTTCGGGGGCCATTTAGGAAATTATGGCACCAAAGTATAATTAAGACACCTAGCCCAGTGGTTCTAAACTTGCGAGCAATCTGGTTAGGTAGTCAGGTACCTCAAAAAGGGTAAAACAGAGCAAGCGATTTGATTAATTTGACAGCAATGATCAGTAAGCTTTTGCTTATTTATTCTGCTGAAATAAGACATAAAAAGTCCCTTTACCTCAGAAGTAGGCTACTACTGTTATTGTTGTCAAACTCTCAAGCAATGTTGAGGATTAAATTCCAGACCTCGTCTGGAATTGAACCCACGCCCTCCTGAATACACCACTGCATAAAAAGGTAGATGCTAGGGTTGTACCGGGTTTTTACGTCAATGTATTAGGGGTTGGGCAGGGCCAAAATATGAAATTTACGAGGAACGACATAAATTATCAGCTTTTCCTGTGCAATTTATGTGTCCGCTGGCTCTTCTTTATCATCTATCCTTCCTTAGCTATCCCTATTTCCTTCGATTAAATGTATTTCTTATACATACCTGTGTAGGTATACTTAGTTCCTACTTTATGTCTTGATTACCTAAATCTATACTTCCCCATTTTATTCTATAAATTCAGTCTTTTTGACTTTCCTTATCCTGTACGTCCTAGAGAAAAGAAAGTAGATTTTTTTCCAAGAGGTTTGACAGAGGGAACTGTAACTGCTAAGGTCCTATCGTCCCGAAAACGAACAGAAAAGGAAGACAGGATAGGAGAAATTTAGCCGTTCCGAGAACGAACCTTATCTATTCAGGATGAAATCCGGCCCGGGCAGGAATCGAATCGAAGGAGGGGAAGGAAGAATGGAGAAACGAGGATAAACGAGAAGAGGAGGGGAAGGAAGAATGGAAAAACGAGGATAAAGGAGAAGAGGAGGGGAAAGAAGAATGGAGAAACGAGGATAAAGGAGAAGAGGAGCAGAAGGAAGAATGGAGAAACGAGGATAAAGGAGAAGAGGAGGGGAAGGAAGAATAGAAAAACGGGGATAAAGGAGAAGAGGAGGAGAAGGAAGAATGGAGAAACGAGGATAAAGGAGAAGAGGAGGAGAAGGAAGAATGGAGAAACGAGGATAAAGGAGAAGAGGAGGAGAAGGAAGAATGGAGAAACGAGGATAAAGGAGAAGAGGAGGAGAAGGAAGAATGGAGAAACGAGGATAAAGGAGAAGAGGAGGAGAAGGAAGAATGGAGAAACGAGGATAAAGGAGAAGAGGAGGAGAAGGAAGAATGGAGAAACGAGGATAAAGAGGGGGGGAGGGGGGGGGTGGAGAAGATAGAAAAGAGGAGAGGGGTAAAAAGCTATATTAATGTTCAGAAGCACCTAATTAAAATTTCATAGGGCTACGCAACCTGTTAGCTTGTTTGTATTGGAAAATGCGGGGGTATAATATGTGGGTAGGTAGGTAGGTAGGTATATTGAAGGGGACATTTTGCGAGTGGACAGTGTGAGGGCATATTTGAAGGGGGACCAAATTAACCAGAACAAGCTCATTTAGCCTGTGAAGCTTATAGTGAAAAACTGTGGGATTTTTTTTTTTATTATTTTTTTTTATGTGGGTTAAAATAAAAAGGCCACTTTATGGGCAAATTTCACAGATTTTCTGGAATTTTTTAATCTAATCGTGATAGGTACCTAGACCTGATTAGGTTTATACCGTGTTTTTTAAAAGGTCAAAAGCTCTGAAGCTTCCCACGCGCCACGTTTGTGTTACACGTGCCTTGGCCTTTGTCAGCATCAGAAAACCACAAAATACAATAATCTACATCTAGGTTCTAGGTCAGGGCTTTCCAAATAGCTATGGTGGACTGCAAGGACTTTTAAATGGTCCTTGTAGCTTTCTGATTTTTTTTTTTTATGAGGCTTGAAAGAGGGAACTGTAACTGCTAAGGTCTTATCATCCCGGAAGCGAGGAGAGAAGGAAGGCAGGATAGGAGAAAGCCAGATGTTCCGAGAACGAACCTTATCCGTTCAGGATAAAATCTGCCTCAGGCGGGAATCGAACCAGCGACCTAGCGCTTACAAGGCAGATACGCTGCCAACCAAGCTAACTATTAGGTTGGCTAACCGTCTCCTTGGTCTCCACACTAAATTGACTTCTGGAAAACTGCCTAACATTTGGCCTGCAGTATGCAGTATATTATTAGGCGCCGGGGCAACATTATCCAAATTGAATGTCTGCCCTCCGCCTCCCTCTTCTTTATCTCTCTCTTCTCCCTCCCGCTTTCTCCCCTTCTGTTTCTCTCTCTCTCTCTCTCCCTCTCTCTCCCTTCCCCTCTCTCTTTCCCTCCTTCCCTCTCTCTTTCCCTCCTTCTCTTTTTTACGTATTGTATGTAATGTTACTTCATCAGGCGAAAAATTGAGAATCAAAATCAATGCATTCAACACTGAATCAATGAATTCGCTGTAAACTGTACCTATGAAGGTACAATGTATCTAGTATGTAGGTACATTCCTCATTCGATCTGCCGTAAAATTCTTCAGATCTTCAGAAGTATTCAATTCATCGCGGTGTTTATTTATTATTTTTTTTATTTATTTATTTTTTCTTAGGTACCAAAAATGTGAGAACCGATTGACCAGTTATATCTCGCTTATACCTATGAGTATCTATTACCTATTACCGGTACCTATTATCTATGATACCTTCTCTGTTACGTATAATACCTGCAGTTCTGCACTGGAGGCATGCTATTTCATAGGTAATAGAAGCCATGCTATGGCCACAACAAATTATTCCGGTATGTACGTCGGCAAACTCAATTATTTTTAAGGTTTTTTTTCGAGTAACAGAAATAGATCTGAAAAACCAAACCCGAGCGAGAGAAATCGGAGAAAACCAGCACTCGAGTCGATTGGAAAAACTGATTAAAACACGAGGAAAACTGATCGAATTAAAATGTATAAGGGAAAACATTCTGGTATTAAATAAATTAATTTGAAACAGTAGGTACCTACGTAAGTACACGTACCTATACAGATTCCTACGTACATAGGCGGTTCTTGCCTAAATTTTTGGGGGGGCTTGATTTAGCTTTATGTAAAAAAAATTTGGTGTGAACATCACACGACTTTCCTTATCCTATTGAATTGATGCTTATTTGAGTATTATTTGACCCTAACTTTTACCATATCTCTAACCGTTTAGTCGGTATAGCTGAAAACCGCCAAAAACAGTCGAAATCCGTCCAAAAGCGATTCTAACCGTTTAGTCGGTATAGCTGAAAACCGCCAAAAAACGGTCGAAATCCGTCCAAAAGCGGTCAAAATACCGCCAAGCGCAGCACCTATCTCAACTAAACGTTTTCTGTTGCATCCTTGTCACATTTGTGACCTACATACTAAATTTCAAGTCTCTAGCTCATACCGTTCCCGAGATATTGTTAAACTAGACCCAAAACCGCCAAAAAGCGGTAAAATGCCGCCAACCGTCACCGATCTTAACCAAAAGTTTCGTGTCGCATCCTTGTCACATTTGACAGCTACATACCAAATTTCAAGTCGCTAGCTATTACCGTTCTCGAGATATTTTGTTTAGAGACAGACACACACACGGACCAATGGCTGAAACTTGGATTTAGGCTCTAGGGACCTCAAAACGTGTTTTGGCACTAAAAA
>NW_007381006.1:8019-16998 GCF_000475195.1 Diaphorina citri | reverse complement strand
TAGCAGTTTTTCTTTCTGGAAGTTTTTGTAACTTCTCACAAGTTTTGTAGTGGAGAGAATGGAAAGTGCGTTTTGGACGGGGAGCCCTGAATTCCGGGTTTTGGACATTGACCCGTTATATCTTTCCAAGTGTCCCTTTTCACTTGCTTAGTTTCAAGTCTTCAACTTCGGTCAAGTGTTGTTCCTGTCAACTTCTCGGTAGCAAGAAAGACAGTTTAGGTAAATATTAGGAAGGTATTCTGACTTGGTGGCTTTTCCCTGTCAAGCATTATTGTTCTGTCTCCTCCTTAGTGTATCCTCTTTTTCCCACGCAAATCTAAAGCTAATCATATTTGTCCCATTGCCATTCTTCGTCTTATCAGTGTCTACATCAGGATTGAATGCTTTGATCGAATCTCGTTTGAGGCAGAAATTCTAGTTATGGGGGACGTACATGAGATTAAACTCAAATAAACTGATGCCAGAGGGACTACAGGTTAATGAATTTAATCCAATAAATTATTATTTGAATCAAACCGTCTGCTAAAGGAAACCGAAAAAATCCCAGTCCCTAACCAAAAGGCTAACCAGGTGTTTCTTTTGCGGGAGGAAATTTTAATTTATAGCTTTGGTTAGGATAATTTTAATTCGCCTTCATTGAGTTTTTAGCTTTTCTTAAACCTCAGTTGTGTTTGGTTCACTTAAGACATCTAAACGACTGACTTCTTGTGCAGAAAATAATGGAGTCAGAGGAAAGTCACATTATTTGTAAGATTAAGCTCAAACAAATGAATTACATTATTATACAGTGTGCACCAAAATCAAGAACAAATCGGGCATAATCGCTTTTCATGCGGTCATTTCCGGCCCAGTTTTTATTTTGAAACCACCCCGTACGTGTTTTTCGTATAAAACCAATTAGGCAAGATAATTATGTTTTCCGCCCCCGCAGGCGAAACTACGAAACAAAACGAGCCAGAGTGTTGACATTCGGTTTATTTTGTTATTTATTTTGCTGATACCATATTGTTTATCTATTTAATGTATTTATTTTGCTGATACCTTATATTGTATATCTATTTATTTTAATGTATTTATTTTGCTGATACCTTATATTGTATATCTATTTAATGTATTTATTTTGCTGATACCTTATATTGTATATCTATTTAATGTATTTATTTCGCTGATACCTTATATTGTATATCTATTTAATGTATTTATTTTGCTGATACTGTGTTGTAAATCAGAAGCTCTTCAGCCACCTACACGGGATTGACTTCAATAGAACACAATGAAGAAGAAAATAGAAGAAATTCAACGTGGATGACATAATTTACGTAGATTGTAGCATTGTAGGTAGTGAAATATAACTTCAATATTATATTATTAACAATAACACGAGTAGGTACATCTCAACTTCTAGCTCTACCATTACGTAATTAATAATAATAATGTATAGGTAATAATAACTTTATTTTCGAAAAAAATATTTCGCATGCCAGTCGCCAGAGGCTATAGCAGCATTAGCAGCATCAAAATCATTCAAATTTGTAAATATGTACCTACACTCTACAGGGTGGAAATGTCGTTAGTCCCAGTACCAATACAGTAGTCCAAGTTGCTAAGACATTACCTCTAGCTCGATTTACTTAAACCTAGAGGACCGCGGCTTATACCTACCTCCCTGCAGCAAAAGATGTTGAATATTCCGTAAGAATCTCTTTTGCAAAAGATCCAACAAATAAGTAGGTAGGTATAGGTATTACCAGCTAGAGGTTCATGTTGAAAGACACTTACTTTTGCACTAAACGAATAACATGAAAATTTTTACTAACATGGGACTGTCGACCGGGGGGTCAGTTTACCCACTGGACAGCTCTGGTTCACAGTTCTACACCCTATACAGAGTCTATAATATTGACTAGGAGACTAGGACTGACCTCCAACGATTTAAAAGTACCTACTTGGTGAACGCTAACAATCTTTGGCGTTTGGCATAAAAGTCGTACAGACTATACCATAGGCTTTTAATGTTTACTTGAATGACTATATATACATAACTAATAATTACCTACACGGTACAAGGTCGATGGAAAAGATAGAAAAGTACTTACCTACATATCTTCACTAGGAGAGATTAAGAGATGGATGGAAAATCACAAGCTGGAAGTAGCACCCGAGAAATCGGAATGTATGTTAATCGTCGGAAGGAAACAATATAGGGATATGCACTTCTTGTGGGGGGGACAAGAAATAGTACAAAAAGATAACATCAAATACTTGGGAGTCGTTTTAGACAGAAGGCTAAGTTTTCAACCACATCTAGAATATATAACCAATAAGGCGGAAAAAACGGTAACAGCCCTGGCCCGAATAACACCTAACGTGGGGGGACCGGGGGAAAACAAAAGAAGAGTGTTAGCTACCGCGGCTAATAGTATCATACTATACGCAGCACCTGTTTGGGTGGGATGTCTTAAGGTTAAGAAAAATAGAGAAAAGTTACTGAGAAGGCAGAGGATATTCACGCTAAGGGTGAGCTCAGCGTATAGGACGGTGTCAACAGAAGCCGCCACTGTAATAGCCAGAGTAATTCCCATTGATCTCCAAATAGAAGAGAGAGCAGCCTCTTACGGCAAATCAAAGGAAGAGAGGGGTGCTATTAGAGAGCAAACACTCACTAAGTGGCAGGAAAGATGGGAGCAGGGGCAAAAGGGAGCATGGACAAGGGAGCTTATCAGAGATGTTATACCTTGGTATAATCGAAGATTTGGGGAGGTGGACTTCTGGCTCACACAGGTGCTGTCGGGCCATGGCTGTTTCGAAGCCTTTGTGCACAAAATAGGAAAGAAGGCCTCACCTACGTGCCGTTTCTGTGATATGATAGACAACGCAGAACATACTTTGTTCGTCTGCCCTAGATGGGGACAGCAAAGAGAAAGGACCAATAACTTAGTGGGAAGAAGGTTAACAAAAGAAAACCTGATAGAGTGTATGCTATTCTCAGAAAGGAATTGGAAAGAAGTAAAAAAACTGACGGGAGAAATAATGAGAGAGAAGGCAGAGATCGAGAGAATGGAGAGAGAGAGAGAGCTCACAGAAACGGTGCTGGAGGGTAAAGGTACCTAAGTACTTAATTATTTTAAGGTAGTTTTAAGTTATAAACTTAAATTCTAAGTAGGACCTCTTCTTTCCCTTTTATCCTGGGAAACATTGAAATCCTTAAAGGTGATTTAAGATCATAAAATCTGGTTTTTTCTAAAACTTAAGGTGCAGGAGGTAAAACTAGGGGGATTTCTATTTTACTTCTAAAGTAGGTAGATAAGTTGTACAAAACAACGCTATTGTTGTTAATATTCTATGATTGTTATTTTTTGCGGGGAACTGGGTTTTTAGTGTTTACCTGTCCGGGCTAGGGGTAGGCTAGGAGACTGGGCTATATGCTAGGGGTACCGGACAGGGTTCACACAGGCGGTTGCTGTTTCCGGCGGGGGGGAGGTGACCTTTAAAATCCCCTTTCTTCCGGTGGGAGCAGCATCGTATCGTCGGCAGAGCTGATTTTTTCCTAGCTCTCAGGCACAGATCAATTATAAAAAAAAAATAAAAAAATAATAATAAAAAAAAAAACCTACATATCTTCATAGTCCTGATACGTAGGTAATTATTTACTTACCTATTTACTTGCTTACTTACTTACCTACTGGCTTATTTACTTACTTACTTACGTGCTTATTTACTAATTAACTTACCTACTTACTTACTTACTTACTTACTTCGTCGACCAGGGTTTTTTACCATTAGTGATGTTGGGTTTGACAAAGACCTCTTGGAGGGAAGGGCGCTAGCCTTGTAAGCGTTAGGTTGCGGGTTCATTTCTCATTCGGGGCGGATTTTATCATAAACAGATAAGGTTCGTTCTCGGAACGGCTGGTTTTCTCCTATCCTGCCTTCCTTTTCGATTTCTGTACGATAAGACCTTAGGAGTTCGGTACAGTCCCCTCTATCAATCTACATACATATATATATAAATGCATCTCGACGTTATAATATGTTCAGTCCGACCATCAATATTTCCATTCACATATCCATCAACACCAGTTAATTCATTGCTACACTGATGTCAATGTGGGACACTCTCGTCTCACTTGGCTGTCGAAAATGTCGAAATTCGATTGCATTTGTCACTCGACACCCCAGGTAAACTCGTCAAATGTCATTGCACTTCAGGAAATGTCATTTTGTACTCGATTTAATGTTATTCCCTGGTATTCCATACATTAAAATGTAGCTAGTCGCTACCTTTGTGTTAAGGTATTTGATTCAAATCAAAGTTCACGATTTACCGGTATTTTTTAAATCGATTTATCTCGGGATCTAGAAGTCGTAGAAGAAAAAGAAAAAATCCGTTGGTCCTTATTTTTCCTGCTCTATGACTTTGAAACATCACCCAAGTAAGCGCAACTGATCTATTTACTTTACTTTGATGGCTATAATTTATTTTTCAAGGGCCATTAAAATTAATCTGATTCTGCTATCTTGGAACGTGCTTTTTAATAGTTTCAATAGTTTTAGTCATTTGTCACTCAAGTGATTCAACCATTCAAAACACGTTCGCTTTCTGCTGATAGGACCAAAAAGAATAGCCATAAAGGACCAAAAAGAATACTTACATCTAACATATAAGTAATTGCAGTACCTAAAGCCTTAAAAAAAAAAAAAATCATCATAAATAGGTATACACAAACAAATTGAATGATTTATTTCTGTGCCTCACATATTTTGACGTTTTGTCGAAAAAAAGCAAAGAACTATGTATGAGGTTTTGTTTACTTTCATAATTATCTATTAGTTACCAAACTTCTCTCATAGGTAGGTATGTACATAATTGTTTTCTAATAGGTATGCCTATATCACTACAGAAACCGACATCCTGTCAGATAGGTAGGTATATGTGAGTTATGTACAAGTATGTAGGTATTAGGTAATGTACGTATGTACAGGTAACCACAACCACTAATCCTCTAAAAGTTTGTAATGTGTTTTCTGTGGATGAGTTAAAAATTCAAGGTTCATGTAGTTAAGATACAAAGTTAAGTACTTTGTATCTTAACTACATCGTCACCCTTGAAAGAAAATATCATTGTTTCAAGGAAAAAAAAGTGTTACCTACCTTTGGACGTAGGCCTATGTACTTTTCAATTAAAAATCCTTCCATCAACTTTACGAGCCCTTTATCTCACAGGATCGATTTAAGACCTTTATGTCCTCTGTTTTCTTTTGGCAAAATATATCTATTTCTATTTACTCGTATTTCCCATTATCCCATTGTCCTACAATCAGACATTATCGATTGGGAGACCCTTGACATCAGAGGGAGAATGTAAAATTTTCCCATATTTTCCAGCGTTTGATTCTTGTTTCCAATCTCCAATGTGTACGTATTTCTATGTCTAACCTCAGTTTCCATCCTGTCTCTGTTTCAGAACCCGACTGCCCTCACACGTTAGGTCCGCTGGACGGTTCTCTCTACGATGAACAAAGAAATCGAATGGAAAAAGTATCTGCGATGTTTTAAGTACGTCCATGATAAGCACTCCAATTTTATTGTTCGTATGATACTTGATACAATAAATGATAGATAAGACAAAATATTTCCTATTAGGATCAATAAAATTAATTCAATACGACATAAAACGTAGGCACATACTAGAAATGTCGAGCTAAATAATTGAGTTCCTATCTGAAATACCTGTAACACACACCTAGGTTGATATTGTGATAAATCTAAGTTATCTCCTTAGCGTACTTTAAAGCGTACTTTAAGTATTAGGTACTTGAACGCACGAAGTGAGCTCTATTTTTTAAAAAGGACGATTTTTTCTTTTGGTTTGTCTGTAAATCTGTCTGGTAGAGACTTCTCAGACTAACTGTTCGTTCACCGTTCAGTCTGTAAAATTGTCTGTAAGTTTCTTGCATCATAACTCTAGAATAGTTTGTACGATTTTGATGATATTTGGCAAAAATTTCAACTCATAAGCAGGAAGAAACTTTTCTTATGGCACTTACGAGTATAAGGCCTGTTCCGGCTCTTTGTCCCTTTTTTAAAGAATTCTTTTTGTTGAGCCACCCACTGAAAGGTGGATTAATCCTAACCAAGCTTAATTATTACCAATTAAGTTTAGAATTTTGATAATTTGCAGTCAGGAAGTTCAAGGACGAAAAGAGAAAAAAACTTCTTTAACATTTACTTATTTCTCATAGATTTTCCTTCCTGTACCTACTAGCTGTCTAGAAGTGGAGCACAGTTTCTTCTAGTTAAATGTATCTTTTTACTTTTTTTCCGTAGAGATCAAATAGAATAAGGTCAAAATATACCTCCATCAAGTATGGACACCCTGTTTACTCTGATATATTGTGGATTGTGGTTATTGGGACACCCTGTATACTCTGATATATTGTGGATTGTGGTTATTTTGATAGGGCGCGTTGTGTCGAACACTAATCTAAATGAAACCTTGTGTATATTGTTCATTGAATCAAAATATTTTCAATATTTTATCTCGCTGAATAGATAATACCTAGGGTAGAGTAGATAGGTGGCTCACGTTGTTTTGTTGTCTGGGTATAGAATAGAATATACCTTGTTTATCCTGCCAGAATGAGACTGAAAAGTCCCTTTGATAAGAGAAAGCCTGCCTTTCCGAGAATATTAGATAATACCTAGGGTAGAGTAGATAGGTGGCTCACGTTGTTTTGTTGTCTGGGTATAGAATAGAATATACCTTGTTTATCCTGCCATCAGAATGAGACTGAAAAGTCCCTTTGATAAGAGAAAGGCTGCCTTTCCGAGAATAAACCTTATCTGTATAGGATACAAACATGTCGTCCCAGGCGGGAATGGAGTCTAGGAGGGAGGTGCCCTACCTGCGAAGGTAACTAGGCTCGCGTTGCTAGACCTTTTAAAGTAGTATCTCATCATGAAGTTCTCATCATGACATTTAGCTAAATATCACCAAATGAAGTTTCGCCTTTCAACGCCCCCTCTTCAACGATGACCAAACTTGCTTAAAGTGGATCCTCTCAAGAGCCACATAGGGAAAAACTAACACCACTGCCTCTTTGTCACTGCGGGTTGCATGAACCAGCTGGTCCTAGACTAGGACTATCTGAGGAGAGTAGTAAGTGAGGTACTGAGGAGTAAGTACCTACTTGAGGCAGAACTTGGTCATCTTTAGAAAGAGGAGCCACCTTAAGTGTGCCCTTTACAGCTGTGTCCACACATAGTCGACGCCGTCCATCGACGAAGGTGAAGAGGTGAATCTACAAAATAATTATTACATAATATGTTCTCGAGGCAGTGTACGGTTTCGGTCGACGTCTGTGTGCCCTTTACAGCTGTGTCCACACATAGTCGACGCCGTCCATCGACGAAGGTGAAGAGGTGAATCTACAAAATAATTATTACATATGTTCTCGAGGCAGTGTACGGTTCGGTCGACGTCTTTCGACCATCGATCGACGGTGTCGACTATGTGTGGTGTGGACACAGCAGAAAATTTACGACCCCCGTGTGACATGCTTTGACATGTCACTGGTGTCATGCTCTTTGCATGTCTCTTGTCATGTCAGATCCGATATAAAACTGTATGGTGTCAATTAGATAGACAATCTTTGATCTTGTTATCTTTTTTGATGAGATATTTTATGTCTATATCTGTGTTCTGAGACTTCTGATTACCTTATTACCTATGTGAATTTCTTAATTTTTATATTAAAAAGGCTCTTCAGATCAAAATTAAATACACTGAGAAAAAAATGGTGACAGGGTGCCACAAGTTAAGGGTGGAAGAACTCTATTATTGGGTTACTTAAATTCATGCGATGGCTTTTGCTCTTTAGAGAACAAATGTCGACGTCTTTCGACCATCGATCGACGGTGTCGACTATGTGTGGACACAGCAGAAGTTGTAAGCGCTAGGTTGAGGGTTCGATTAACACCCGGGGCGAACTTTATCTCAATCAGACAAGGGTCATTTTTGAAACGGCTGGCTTTCTCGTATCCTGTTCCCTCTGTCTTCGACTTTAGGACGATAAAAGTTCCATTTTTACAGTTTCCTCTACCGTTTGGCCTTCTATTTTCGCAGTCTACATGTGATTGTATAACTACACTTGGTGGCAAAGCTATATTCTTATTTAGAAATTATTCGCGGACTTTAAAAAATCCATAGCTAGAGGTTCATGTTGAAAGACACTTACTTTTGCACTAAACGAATAACATGAAAATTTTTACTAACATGGGACTGTCGACCGGGGGTCAGTTGTCAGTTTACCCACTGGACAGCTCTGGTCTACAGTTCTACACCCTACAGAGTCTATAATATTGACTAGGAGACTAGGACTGACCTCCAACGATTTAAAAGGCCTTGGTGAACGCTAACAATCTTGGCGTTTGGCATAAAAGTAGACAAACTACACCATAGGCTTTTAATGTTTACTTGAATGACTATGTATACATAACTAATAATTACCTACACGGTACAAGGTCGATGGAAAAGATAGGAAAGTACTTACCTACATATCTTCATAGTCCTGATACGTAGGTAATTATTTACTTACCTATTTACTTGCTTACCTACTTACCTACTGGCTTATTTACATACTTACGTGCTTATTTACTAATTAACTTACTTACTTAGTTACTTTGTCGACCAGGGTTCTTTACCATTAGTGATGTTGGGTTTGACAAAGACCTCTTGGAGGGAAGGGCGCTAGCCTTGTAAGCGCTAGGTTGCGGGTTCAATGCCCGTCCGGGCGGATTTTATCCTCAACAGATGAAGTTTGTTCTCGGAACGCCTGGTTTTCTCCTATCCTGCTTTCCTTCTCGCTTTCGGAATGACAAGACCTTAGCAGTTGAAGTTCCGTCTGTCTATCAATAAACCTCTTGAAAAAATGACCGTAACAAAAAAAAAAAAAAAAAAAAAAAAAAAAAAAAAAACA
>NW_007381006.1:0-7883 GCF_000475195.1 Diaphorina citri | reverse complement strand
CATCTGGTATTCTGGTCATCTTGCCAAAGCCGCGACATTTCTGTTTGATATTTCACAACCTCAAAACCACCGCATCATAAAAGAAAATTTACGACCCCCGTGTGACATGCTTTGACATGTCACTGGTGTCATGCTCTTTGCATGTCTCTTGTCATGTCAGATCCGATATAAAACTGTATGGTGTCAATTAGATAGACAATCTTTGATCTTGTTATCTTTTTTGATGAGATATTTTATGTCTATATCTGTGTTCTGAGACTTCTGATTACCTTATTACCTATGTGAATTTCTTAATTTTTATATTAAAAAGGCTCTTCAGATCAAAATTAAATACACTGAGAAAAAAATGGTGACAGGGTGCCACAAGTTAAGGGTGGAAGAACTCTATTATTGGGTTACTTAAATTCATGCGATGGCTTTTGCTCTTTAGAGAACAAATCTTTTGGGTTAACGAGCGGGAGTGCCATAGGCCAAAAGTAGCTTTAATTATTCGTAAGTTACCTACATTTTTGCCTTTATACCTACCGTCCAACCCTGTATTAGCTACCAATTGTAGATTTACCTTTCAACATATCTAACTAATTTGTCTGATTTCAGGTACCCTGTATTAGCTACCAATTGTAGATTTACCTTTCAACATATCTAACTAATTTGTCTGATTTCAGGTACCCTGTATTAGCTACCAATTGTAGATTTACCTTTCAACATATCTAACTAATTTGTCTGATTTCAGGTACCCTGTATTAGCTACCAATTGTAGATTTACCTTTCAACATATCTAACTAATTTGTCTGATTTCAGGTACCCTGTATTAGCTACCAATTGTAGATTTACCTTTCAACATATCTAACTAATTTGTCTGATTTTAGGTTAGTATGTTGGGTAGAACATTGCAAACTATGTAAACATAATGTGTTGTGCTGCCTAATTATTATTTATTATGTGACATTACATGATTTTAGACTTACCTAGTAGGTACATTTGTACTTACATTAACATTATAAATACGTAATGCCTAGCCTAGGTACTTACATGTACGAGTACGTTAACAAGTTAACATTATAAGTAACTTGAAGTACACGGTATTATGCTAATCACAAATATAGCATTTATTACTTTAATTTTATGTCTATCTGTGTTCTGAGACTTCTGATTACCTTATTACCTATGTGAATTTCTTGATTTTTATATTAAAAAGGCTCCTCAGATGAAAAATTAAATACACTGAGAAAAAAATGGTGACAGGGTGCCACAAGTTAAGGGTGGAAGAACTCTATTTTTGGGTTACTTAAATTCATGTGATGGCTTTTGCTCTTTAGAGAACATACCTTTTGGGTTAACGAGCGGGAGTGCCATAGGCCAAAAGTAGCTTTAATTATTCGTAAGTTACCTACATTTTTGCCTTTATACCTACCGTCCAACCCTGTATTAGCTACCAATTGTAGATTTACCTTTCAACATATCTAACTAATTTGTCTGATTTCAGGTACCCTGTATTAGCTACCAATTGTAGATTTACCTTTCAACATATCTAACTAATTTGTCTGATTTTAGGTTAGTATGTTGGGTAGAACATTGCAAACTATGTAAACATAATGTGTTGTGCTGCCTAATTATTATTTATTATGTGACATTACATGATTTTAGACTTACCTAGTAGGTACATTTGTACTTACATTAACATTATAAATACGTAATGCCTAGCCTAGGTACTTACATGTACGAGTACGTTAACAAGTTAACATTATAAGTAACTTGAAGTACACGGTATTATGCTAATCACAAATATAGCATTTATTACTTTAAAAAATAAAATAAAATCCACAACTTCATTGATAACTTATTCTTCTTCTTTTACATCATCTTTTTCTTCTTCTCAACCACATTTTACATTAATTATTCATACCGTCTTATTATGCTTTTTATTTTTTTCTCTTTCTCCTTCCCCTCTTCGTCTTATTCTTCTTCGTCGTGGTCTTCTTCTCCTCCTTTCTATTAGCTACCAATTGTAGATTTACCTTTCAACATATCTAACTAATTTGTCTGATTTCAGGTACCCTGTATTAGCTACCAATTGTAGATTTACCTTTCAACATATCTAACTAATTTGTCTGATTTCAGGTACCCTGTATTAGCTACCAATTGTAGATTTACCTTTCAACATATCTAACTAATTTGTCTGATTTTAGGTTAGTATGTTGGGTAGAACATTGCAAACTATGTAAACATAATGTGTTGTGCTGCCTAATTATTATTTATTATGTGACATTACATGATTTTAGACTTAGCTAGTACATTTGTACTTACATTAACATTACAAATACGTAGTGCCTAGGTAGGTACTTATGTACATGTACGAGTACGTTAACATTATAAGTAACTTGAAGTACACGTAGGTATTATGCTAATCACAAATATAGCATTTATTACTTTAAAAAATAAAATAAAATCCACAACTTCATTGATAACTTATTCTTCTTCTTTTACATCATCTTTTTCTTCTTCTCAACCACATTTTACATTAATTATTCATACCGTCTTATTATGCTTTTTTATTTTTTTCTCTTTCTCCTTCCCCTCTTCGTCGTGGTCTTCTTCTCCTCCTTTCTCTTTTTCTTCTCCTTCTTTCTCTTTTTCTTCTTCTTCTTTCTCTTCTTCTTCTCCTCCTCCTCCTTCCTCTTCTTCAACATTTTTTTCTTCTTATTCCTCTTTTTGCTCTTCTTCCTCTCTTTCTCCTTCTTTGCCATCTTTTGCATTGATTCTTTATTTTATAAATTCCATTATTCTAGTCTTTTTCATATTCTCATTCTTCTATTCTTAAATCTCGTTATCATCCATATCGTCTCGTATCGTTTCAACATTGTTTACTTCGTCCACCAGTTCCATTACTCGCGCGATGTCGTTCTTTAACATTTTGATTTCTTGGCGCTCTCACAGCTTCCACTCTTTCCAAGATTCTATTTCTGTATCTCGAGATTTTTTTTCTCGGGCTAACTTCTCCGAACAGTCGTGTTGTGGGTGTTGGTCAGGTTCGAACCCCTCCGAGAACCTGGTTTGTTTCGTGATTATTGGATAATTTTCTAGCGTCGATTTTTGACCGATTTACGTTCGCCCACGGTGCTATGTAGATTTTTTAATAGTTCGTTTAATTTTATGATTGATTGCTTTTCTGATTAAAATCTGAATCGTTAATTGTGTTTATTGATTGAACTTTATTTACTGTTTTTTTCTTTGGTATTTATTTTTATCTATTTGTCTAGTGTTCCTTTCATTTTTGCGTTAATTGTTAGATTGTTACAGACTTGAATTTGAGGAAAAGGTGTATATTTTTGTATTAATATTGTGGTTCTTTCTTTTTTTTTCGCCTCAGTCAGTGTTGAACAGATATTGTCGTGGGTGTTTTTTTTATTTCTCACGTGATCAGTGACAATAATAGTTAGTGATTATTTTACTACTTCACCTCTGAATTGTTTCGCCTGTGATGATGGTGTTGTTAAAGGTAAATTCTTACTAAATGCTGAGTAAGAAATTTATTTCAAATTTCATTTTAATGTAACGATTCTGTCTGAGTAGCATGCTGTGTCATCTTGCAACCCAAACTTTGGGTAGCTCATCAATAAATTTTATTGCTTGTTTCTCTCCTATACATATATTTACTTATATCCGAGTAGGTATATTAGATGCCTACGAGAAATACCTAGCACCTCTAGATAGCTAGATACCTACCTACTTAATTTACTTTACTTTGATGGCTATAATTTATTTTTCACTGGCCATTAAAATCAATCTCTGATTCTGCTATCTTGGAACGTGCTTTTTAATAGTTTCAATAGTTTTAATCATTTGTCACTCAAGTGATTCAACCATTCAAGTAGTTAACACGTTCGCTTTCTGCTGATAGGACCAAAAAGAATAGCCATAAAGGACCAAAAAGAATACTTACATCTAACATAAGTAATTGCAGTACCTAAAGCCTTAAAAAAAAATCATCATGAATAGGTATACACAAACAAATTGAATGACTTATTTCTGTGCCTCACATATTTCGACGTTTTGTCGAAAAAAAGCAAATAACTGTGTGGTTTTGTTTGTTTTCATAATTATCTATATTAGTTACCAAACTTCTCTCATAGGTAGGTATGTACATAATTATTTTCTAATAGGTATGCCTGTATCACTACAGAAACCGACATCCTGTCAGATAGGTAGGTATATGTGAGTTATGTACAATTGTAGGTACAAGTGTGTAGGTATTAGTTAATGTACGTATGTACAGGTAACCACAAACACGAATCCTCTAAAAGTTTGTAATGTGTTTTCTGTGGATGAGGTAAAAATTCAAGGTTCATGAACCTACTATAGTTAAGTACTTTGTATCTTAACTACATCGTCGCTCTTGAACCCCAAATCCTAATCGTGTCTAGATCTACTGAGGTACTCGGAGAAAGAGAAAATGTAAAGTTTTTCCAAAGTTTCCAGCATTTGATTCTTATTTCCAATCGCCAATGTATAGATACGTATTTCTATGACTAACCCCAGTGTCCCTTCTGTCTCTGTTTCAGAACCCGACTGCCTCCAAACCTATGAAAAGCCAGCGGCGCGGTGATTATATCACTTTATCACGTTGAATTTACCAGTCAACCATGGTTCACTGAAGTTAAGAAACGTTGCGCGTGGTTAGTATCCAGATGGGTGACCATCTGGGCACCCGGCAATCGCGTGCTTCTAGCTTTTCCCGGCCACACTCAAGATGGGTGAGGTTAATTTGAGTTAACGGGTAGCTTGCCGACGAATGGGTATTTTAAAAAAAGAAGAAAAATAAACAAAAAACATCGTCACTTGAACAAAAAACATCGTCACTTGATTTTTTTTTTTAATTTCCCGGGCACAATTCGACTGAGGCGCTTCCTGAAAATACCCAGGTATTTATAAAAATTGGGTATTTACCCGGGTAAACACCCAGGGTATTTACCCCAAAAATAAGTACCCGGGTATTTACTCATCACTAGAGTTGACTGACCAACTGAAAATCCAAACCTATGAAAAGCCAGCGGCGCGGTGATTATATCACTTTATCACGTTGAATAAAAAAAAAAAAAAACGCATCTCGACGTTATACACAGTCCAGCCATCAATATATCCATTCACAAATCCATCAACACCAGTTAATTCATTGCTACACTGATGTCAATATGGGACACTCTCGTCTCATTTGGCTGTCGAAAATGTCGAAATTCGATTGCATTTGTCACTCGACACCCCAGGTAAACTCTTCAAATGTCATTGCACTTCAGGAAATGTCATTTTGTACTCGATTTAATGTTATTCCCTGGTATTCCATACATTAAAATGTAGCTAGTCGCTACCTTTTGTTATGGTATTTGATTCAAATGGGGAACGCATTCCACATAGGTATTGAAAAGGGACGAAGATTCAATGGAATTATTCGCGGGTTGAGACGGGATAGCGGTGGCCCGCACAAATTGAATTTTACTGTCGGGATTTATCATCGGTGATGGTGAGTATTGGTGACAATTTTGATCACGAGAAATGCCCATTGATTGGCGGTTGGCGGTCGACTGTTTCACACATATTTAAGGTGATACAACTATATCCAGTTATTTTTGCGCCTAACAATACTGACTTGGAAATTTTTTTTTTCAGTGTGCCCATTGATTGGCGGTCGACCGCGGTGGCCCGCACAAATTGAATTTTACTGTCGGGATTTATTATCGGTGATGGTGAGTATTGGTGACAATTTTGATCACGAGAAATGCCCATTGATTGGCGGTCGACCAGGATTGTGTTGAAAAATGGAGGTACGATTTTAGTTCAGGGTGACCCCGACATTCTGGAAGGCTGATGTTCGCTTATCCGCTTTGTTCTGATAGGCTGAAGCCTCTTCCTAAAAGGAACTTCGCATTTTTCACGCCACATTTTGCAAATAGTCAAAATGACTCTAGTGTCCTCAGTAATATTAGGTTCCTACCGACCACTGCTCGAATGGCAGAATAGAAGATATATTATTTTGTTACGGTTTGGAAGTAGAATTTTGATAATTTGCAGTCAGGAAGTTCAAGGACGAAAAGAGAAAAACTTCTTTAACATTTACTTCTTTAATGGCTTACCTTATTTTATAGTTGACTAGGGTTCTTATAAGGTAAGCCATTATCTAATTTGGGTGTCTAATATGAATCTAATTAATAATAATTTACTTCTTTCTCATAGATTTTCCTTCCTGTACCTATACTAGCTATCTAGAAGAGTAGCACAGTTTCTTCTACTTAAATGTATCTTTTTAGTTTTTTTCCGTAGAGATCAAAAAATAGACTAAGGTCAAAATATACCTCCATCAAGTTTCTTAATCAAAAGTTAAATTTGCTGGGATTGCCTCGAAACCGTTCAAAATTCAAACAGGACTGAGGCAAGGAGATGGAATCAGCTGTATTCTATTCAATTGCATTCTTGAGAAAGTTATAAGAGAATGGAGGAAGAAGAACATGAAAGGTGGAATAAAAAATATTAAAATTGGAAGGGATAAAGATTTGGAAATTGACTGTCTCGCCTTTGCCGATGATCTGGCCATATTATCGGATAACATCACTGATGCAACAAAGAAAATTAACAACCTGAAAGAAATCGCAGAAAAAACTGGGCTCCAGATATCATTCGAGAAAACAGAGTACATCACAGATGTCGAAAAGGCTCCTAAACATATGAAAACAAAATAAGGTCAAATCAATAGAGTGGCAAAATTCAAATATCTGGGTGAAATAATACAACCAAATGGATTAGACAAAGAGGCAAACAAAGTCCGAGCCAGGAAAATGGAAACAGCTTTCCAATTGACCAGAAACATTTACAGCAAGAAATGTCTATCCATCAACGCCAAAATAAGACATTACAACACGGTCATAAAGCCAGAATGTATGTACGCCTCAGAATGCCTAGCACTGAATACAGCCAAACAATTAGAGGAAATAGAAAAGAAAGAAAGAAAAATCATCAGAAGAATATTAGGCCCAAAACATGAAAACGGAATTTGGAAGCTAAGGAGTAATAAGGAAATATACGATAAAATAGAGAAAATTGGAGATAGCATGAGAAAACGAAGAGTACAGTATTATGGGCATCTGGAAAGAATGGAAGGAAGCAGACTAACCAAGAAACTGTTCGATTACTTCGATACTTCGACAAAAACCCGAAGACCAAACTGACCTGGTTCTGCGAGACGAAGAAAGATCTGAGAGAAATGGACAACCCTTCACAACCTAATGAGTGACAGAAAGCAGTTCAGAGAGAAAGTGAAGGAAATTCTCAAAATTTAAGGAAAGAGAAAAAAAGAAAACTGGTGCCCCCTGGACAGATGAAAGGAAGAAAGAACACAGCGAGAGGAAGAAATATTGGAAAGATAAAAAGAAGACGTAATTTAAAATTTGTAGTTAGTTAGTTAATTAGAATTTGTATATTTTGTGTATTATTGTTTTCCGTGGTCCTTAGATGGCCAAAATCGAAAAAAAGGGAAATTTTAGCATCTCCACTAATTCATTCATAATTATGCATTGGAGAATTTTGCCATCTCCACCAATACGATACATATGGGATATTGGGAATATTGTCATCTCCACTAATACGAGTAAAATACCTAAATATCAATGTTTGTGGGAAGACATTAAATTAGGTAGGTACCTATTGTAGAATATGGGGTTTTTGCTATCTCCACTTTCAAATTACGCGATTGAATAGTATTTTTTATTGAATAGTATGAGTAAGGTAAAATGAGAATGCGGCCTTATCTGCTAAATGTAGACATTCCTTTACTCATAACATAATTATAAGCAAGATAGTAAAAAAGGAGATATTAAAATAATAATAATAATAAT